>NC_056739.1:1456762581-1456905081 GCF_019279795.1 Protopterus annectens
GTGTCATTTCTTATTTGTCTAAAGGTTAGGTGGTCGGCTGGGTTTTTAGTCATTCTCCATTTTGCCCAATATTTATTTCTAAGGTGCATTTTGTGTTTAGTTAATTTAGAAAGCCATGGGGCAGACTTGGTTTTAACTCTAATAGATCTGGTTGGTGCATGTTGGTTAAGAATGGCTAGGAAGTTAGAGTTAAAGTAATTGATGGCTTCTTCTAAAGGGAGATGTTTTAAAGGAGACCAATTACAAGTTCTTAGTTCTTTTTCAAAGAGCTCAGGGTTAAAGTTCTTTTTGGTTCTGATATTTTTAACAGATGTTGAGTTGGGAGTGAATGTTTTGTGCCTAATAATATAGGTGAGTGAGTGGTCACTTATATTATCAGGCAGGGTTCTTGAGTCATAGTTATTGGGGTGATTGTTGATAAGAATCCAGTCTAATATACTTGATTTTTGGCTAACTTTATTGGTCCTGGTGGGGTATGTAATGGTTTGTGAAAAGCCATATAAGTTAATATGGGTTGCAGGGAGGCTGCTACAGTAGCAATTCCAGTCAATGTTCATATCTCCCAGGATTATGGTTTCTTGGGGTAAATGTTGGGATAGCCAACAAAGAATATGTTCAATAGTGGCAATGTTATTGCCAAGAGGAAGATACATACAGATGATATTGATAGATTTAGCATTGTTAATATGAAGTTTGGCAATGAGAATTTCAGCATTAGTATCCAGTGGTAATTGACAGTTATAGGTGGATAGCTGTAGGCCTGATTTAAATAGAATAGCTACTCCTACACCCTTCTTAGCTGCTCGGTCAAGTCTTAGTATGTTATATCCAGGTGGAAGGATTTAGTTGTCTTTGGTAGCAGGTTTTAGCCAAGTTTCGGTAAGACAGAGGATATCAAAGGCATATAGTTCTACTAGGGCTTGGAGTTGGGATACTTTGTTGTTTATGCTACGTATATTGAGATGGGCTAGTTTGAGGGAGTTAGATAATTCATTAGGGGAATTAATAGGGTAGTAATTTTGGTTAGGGAGAGTAGGAGATGTTTTATTTGGACCTGGGTTAGGATGGATATCTCCATCTTTTAATGAGAGTAGTAGTCCTATATAGCTAGGGTTATTGACTTTGTTATATAAAAATGGATTTTTTCTGGAATTGAGTATATTATATTTGATATGTGTTATTCTGTGATACTTTGCGAATAGGTAGTTGGGTGAAGATGTTATATTAGCATGGCTAAGAAGCAGTGGTAGCACTAGAGCATTAGTTTCCTTGTTAGGGTAGTGAAGTTTAGGATGTAGGGGATATTCATAGGTGGTAAATAAATATGATAGGGTAAAAGAGAATAGTAGTAGTGGTGTGAGTAAAAGTATGATATAAAGTGTAGTTGATGGTTTATACATTGTACAGCAGTTATTGGATGTATATAGGTAAAGTTTGTAAGTAATAAAGAGTGAGGATAGAGGAGTGAGAAGGTTAAGGTATGGTAGAAGGATGTGTATGGAGAAGTTGGGTCAGAGAGACAAAAGAGTGCAAAGTGTTTTGGGATAAGTGGGAAAGGAAGAGGTGTGGTTATCCTTGTCTAGGTGTAATTGGAGAAGGAAGAGGTGTGGCTAAGGTAGTATAAGAGTAGGACCCTTGGGGGTGGGTGGGAATTGGGAGTAGGGAGAGGAGTGAAGTGAGCCCGCAGGGCGAACGGAGCGGGTTAAAGACAAATCCAAAAGCAGTAATCAGGAAACAATCAGCAAGACTGACTCCAAAGGTGAGTTTAAAAAGCCAGGTAAGGGAAAAGGATAAAGAGAAATAAACCTAGAAAGGGTGGGTAAGGACGGAAAGAGTAGAGGGTAAAGTTAGAGGACTAGTTATAAGGAAAGGGACAGCAGGAGACTAATTATTGTGAATGTCTGAGGCTAGGAGACAGGTAAGAGAGAAATAGCTGAGGTAAGGTCACCCCCTAGTGGGCAGGTCTGATAAATTGCAGGCTAGGTAAGAGAGGGAGTTTGAGTTCTACAAGGGAGGCTGGCAAGACAGGGAGTAAATTTCCTTTTAGTTTAAAAAAGAGGATGGGAAGACAGTGTCTAAGGTGAAGCAGGGGGGGCGGGGGGGGGCTGCTGGCTGTCCTAGCTCAGGGCTTTTTCTAACCTATGTAGTAGAGGAACCACAGTAGAAAGACTTTCTGGCAAGAAATTAGTCCACAAACATACCCTGTTGGTGTCCTTTAGAGGGGGATTGAAGGGTAGCTTATTCAGCAAGGTGAACCTCTGATAAATGGAAGGCCCTTTAGGTTCCTATACTTTAATGCAGGATACACAAGATGGGTAGGTAACTTGAGGAGGCAAGAGAGAGAAGGAATTGATGAGAAAAAGTAGATTATCATAAAGCAAGATGAGCTTGCTCGTGCATTACACTATCAACAGAAATAGATACATTTCTAGTAAGTTACAGTTCTACAGTTATAATCAAAATTATTTTCATATTTTCTATTGAACTTGTATCAAAATGTATATAGTTTTTGTATATACAAAATGTGAATAAATAAAATATAATATAATATTCATATATTTTCTCCTAAAACACACATATTCATATGATTTTTAAACTTATGCCTAAATATTTTTTTACTTTTCTACATCAAAAAATTTTATTGCAGATTTATTCTCTTCTTCCTTCAAACTTCACCATAGTTTAATATAATAATTATGTTCTATAACCCCTTTAAAACATTCATTCATTCATTTTGTTTCCTACTTTCATATCCAGTTTCCATAATCTTGTTTATCCACACATTCAGCTGTTTATTCCACATGTCTCCTTTTTTCCACATTTTAATTTTTCCTATACTGCTTTATATTTTATCCCATCACAGTTCCCAAAATTTATTTTGCCCTTCTCCCATCTCCTTCAAGCCCCCCAAAACAAATTTAAAGATGTCAAGTATATGACATGATTTATTTGGGCTTACCTTCCCCCTTCTTAACACAGTACTTTCTAACCTTGCCCTGTCTCCTCTAAAAGCTAAAATAAAGGTAAGAGTTCTACGTGCACAACATAATTTATCAGTCCTTGCCTTTCTTCTTGTAACAGTACTTTTTCCCTTTTCCCAACTCCTTCAAAATCCAAAATAAATGCAAAGATACCATGCATACATCATGATTTGTTACTCCGTCCTAACCCCCTTCCTTCTTGGCACAATAAAACATCATTCTTTTTATTGGACTTGACCTGGAACTTCATATAATGCTGAATACCATCTCCAATAATTATGTTTCTCTATCTACTGGAGATGCATACACACTTCCCACATACTCCAGCTTCCTCCAAAACATATGAATGCTTCAAGTACACCTTTTTCTTATATGACATCTGAAGTGCCTTCCGTATTCTTGCATTATTTTTATTTCTTCCAGTATTTCTCCTCACTACTATTTTGTCACATCTTGTTTACAAAATGTATTTCTTAATGCACTGATTTCATGCATGCAGAGTAAACCCCACCTATCTTCACTGTATCCATAAATCATTTGTCTTTTTTTCTTCATCCATTCTCAAACACACTTCCTTTAATTCTTCCACTGGCTTCACTATCACCTCTTTCATGAATAATATAGAGGAGCTGATTACAACCCACTTATTATGTGTTTGAGACATGGATGCCAAAGAATTTACCTCGAGAGCAAAAGTATTACATGCACATATGTACTGTCATGCCAGTGTAAAATATCATGTGACTATACACCTGCAGTTAGATAACACTGACTATGGGTATGACTGAAAAAGGGACAGTACTGTGGACAATATTACAGCACATTAACATGAAGTCAGTAACTGCTCACAGTCCCAAGGTACAATGGGGTTTGTCTGCTGATTAGAATATGTGCAGAAACATGTACATAAATTAGTTGCATATGTACACTATTTGCTAAAATGTGCAAATTTATGTGAATAAGGAGTGGACATGGGCCAAAGAAGGCACACTGTAATGTTAATGAATAAATTATTATTACCATGGTGTACATATGAATAGTACATTGTTGGTCTGTGCATTCAGCAATGTAGAATTGCCCATATAGAGCAGACACATTTATATGATACAACATGACATCACAATTTCCAACACATGCGACACACAATGCCAGTATACCAGTGTGACAGCATGACAAGTGTTATCTAAAACACAGGGCAAGGCCATGTCCTTCTGTTGAATAGACATGACACTGTGGTATATGTGGAGTATGAACAACATGTTGCGTACGAGTTGCTGTCAATCCCACTCGTGTATAAAGTGGAACTCTTGCAGCTGTAGCAGCATGTTAACATGCCAAAAAGACATGGGCAGATGAATATTTAAAGAAAGTCTAATCTGGAATATGTGTCATACACCTGTTTCAATGTAATACTAAATGTCACACAACATCTGCATTGTACATTTGGCCATGTATCACAAAAGCATGGCAGCAAAATGCTATGCATGCACAAATGTGCCTATCCAGTCCAATCACTTAGCAAACATCTCAGTGGCAGCATTGCACAAATGGATCCCGCAGACAATGCTCATGTTCTTGAGGGCTCACCCTGAAGGGGATTAACATTGCAAACAATTTCCTGGGTTATTTCCCTAAATAGGTCCTGCAAAGCCCATGCAATATCTTGGAAAAAATTCCACATCATGTCCCTCATCTGTGTCCAAAAGATATCAGTTATCACCTCCTGGATCTGTTCCCAATAATCGCCATGTTATGGCACTGAGCATCATCTCTTCCGGGGTGCAGCAGGGATGATGACATGTGCAGGTCCAGCATCCTTATAATCATTGTCTCTGTCATGGTCATCATCAACATTGGAGGATTTGGGCAGTGGTCTGGCATGTGCTCTTCTCTGTAGTCTGCTGGGTGAGCATCCATGGGTCCCATGCTCTGTCAAGGTCAATTGTAAAACAAAAAAGAAAGTACATATGCATACCTGCTACTAGATGACTACATAACATACCCACTGTGACACAATGCATAGGCAAAAAGCAGTCAATATGAATCCTTAAAATAAGGTATGACCATAATCAAGTGTACCACCATATGTGATGTAGGTCATCAATCTAAACCATAACAATGAAAACCACATGTCTACCAGGCCACACATTCCTGCAAAAATCATAGCTGACATTAAACAGAAACTAATGTGCACATATGAAGTCTAACATATATTAAATATCATCCTGTCGACATGTGATGCCTGCATACTAAAATAAAGGTATATCAGCATACATTGCAATTATAATTAAACTACATTCTCAGATGAAATGGCTTAAAATGATTATGTAAGTTAAGTATAATAAATATATTTTTCTGCTAGCGTATGGCTCCTCATGCACATAACACATTCCCTAGATCCTATTATCTATACTTATAGAAGTTTTCAGTACAGGCCCTTGTAAGGGCCACTGTATACATCACAAAATGTGAGCAGTTTATTCCAGGCCATGCCATGGCATGCATATCACAGCTTACAAGTGCAAATCCTGCCATTAGCTGAACACTTGTTTATCAGTCATCATTATGCATGACAGGTCTGTGTTCACTGATCGAAAGTTCCTATGTTTACTCATTGAAGGTTCTTTCCTTGCACCTCCGATGAGTGAAAACAACACATCAAACTTTCATTAATCGAACATTCACTTCAGTGAAAGTGGGAAATGGGGAAAGTAACTAGTTGGCCAACATTTCCTAGTCTCACACACTGCAGCATTTCAAACCCACCTAGGTAGGGGGCTGTAGCTCCCCACACCCCCTAACTATATATACCAACTCCAAGACCACACTACAATTAGGAAAAGGGCAGGTAGTTGGCTAACATCAGGAAATATGCCCTTTTCCTCACTGTAGTGTGCAGCCCCCCACCTGGGTGAGTTTGAAATACTGCGGTGTGTGAGACTGGGAAATGTTAGCCAACTGGTTATTTTCCCTATCTCACACTTTCACTGAAGTGAATGTCCAATTAATGAAAGTCCGAGGTCTACTGTTTGCTCAATCGAGGTTTGAGGAAAGCACATTCGATCAGTAAATGTAGACCCAAGCATGATGAGCACTTAAATATCTTGACATTTGAAGAGAAGCATGCAGTGACACTGTGTTATGCAACACCCAAATGAGTCTACATTGCAAAGCATCACTGTGAAAATGACAACATGACAAAAGTACTGTGACATGCACTGATTAATACTTAGGGGATATGCTTCCCTACATTTGCCAGAGGACTGTCTGAGAAAATAACACTATTTCCACGTTTTTTGTATTGTATGTGTGCATTGCACATTTATGTTGGTGTGTGAATGTCAACTGTAATCCAGGTGTCGATGCTTGTAATGAATCATATGAACTTCTGCCAATTAGCATTTTAATATAACGAAGATATAGTGAGGTAACAATCCAGTGGTAAATATAGAAGTCATATTCAAAAGAGATGAGCAAGGTAACATGGTCATTGGCTGACCCAACATCAAATTTTCAGAATGCAACACAACACATTAGAAATAATGTACAATCATAAATACAGTGATAGCCTGTGACATTTGAAAACATAGTTTATGTCCTACAAACAGCACTATCTGTCTACAAATATATCAATGCCATACATACATTTATTAGCAATCACTATGTATGACCCTGCAAAATGCAAACAGCATGATGCTGACTACATAGCAGTCAGAAATCTTGAACAGGGATGTCTTTATGCACAACTATCCCTATACACAGGATACACATGTATTGTAACCAAACTATAAAATGTGTTGTAGGTAGATGCAATACCTAAGTTGGAGTGAAGGACATACCAGACATAGCCTACCAACAATAGTGTGAACACTAACATAGCAGAAACCCATTCAGTATGTGAATAGGTATGCTATACACAGCAAATAGGTCACTGAGAGCCACATCCACACATAAAAGTGTATCAAAACCTGTGTTACAAAAACCACTATTAACTTACATGTGAAGCATCAGAAGACTAAGCACTATGACAATTACAAATAAATGACTATCTATCTTGTGATGTTCAACTCAAGACATTATCTTCTGCAAACATGGCTTGCTGCTAACTTACAGAAACATATTTTTATGTAATTCGTACTTGTAATCACAAGAATTGTCTGACTATTATACTTACCTTAGAGATGCATGATGGGTATTTCTGCATTAGAAGTAATATATATAGTAATGCAAAAAAAAAAAGAAAAAAAGTCCTGCAACAATGATCAGATCTATTTTATTTTCAAAATCTGAGAAAGTAATCAACTTACCTCTCTCCCTGCACTACTCCTCCAGCCTGTGCTTGTGCTCAATGCAAAGGGCCTGATTCATAGTATGACCTTCACTACCTACAAAAAGTAAAAAAATATTATTGATATATATTGCTAAGTTTATATTGTCTGACTTTTAAATTGAACAACATTACAGAATCTTCATACACAGTTTTCACACAGTCCTTTACACACTGGAAGCAAATTAAACACAGATTGGAAGACCTGAGTTTCAAACCTTCAACCCTCAGTTATATTAACACTTTAACCTGGCACCTACCTGCCTACTTAATCCATATTATCTGAGAATACATGGAGGAAATGCAATTAAACAAATCAGAGTTATGAATGTGCAAGGATTAGATAGCAATATGGATTGTGGCTTACATTTTTCAAGAAGTACAATGTGATCTGCATTTATGAAATTAAAAATGCAAGCATAAATGCATGGCAGCACGGTTGTCAAAACACAAAAACACAACTGTAAAATTTTATACCTCAGACAGTGAAACAGTCAGACAGCTACACATTCCTGTATATCACATGCACAGAAATGTAGTTTAGGTGGGAGGACATACAATATGTATATATATATTTTGTTGTCAAAGTATAAATTATATGTTAAAATTATCCCTGATATAAAAATGTATATCTGACCATCTCACTCTCTCCAAATATAAATATGAGAGGGGTATTGAATTTGAGTTAATAAACAATAACTCACATATAAATTAAATTTAATTTGCTAAAGTTATCATATTCCACATTCTTTTTGCAGAACTATCCCAGTATGTTCAAAGCTTTACACATAAAACTGTAGTAAAAAAGCTGCTGTTGGCAGAACATTACAGATTATGGAGATATTCACAGAAATCTGTCAGATAAATGTTATAGTAGCAAGCATGTGCAAAATAATCACTAAGCAGGTATCTATAGCAGCATTTTCAAAACTTTTACACAGGCACAATGATACAGATATAATGAGAGCTATCGACTATGTGGATTGGAACCCATACTTAGCCACAATATATGCACGTTGGCTTCTTGCTTTACAGGATGAGCTAACACACATCACGCCTTCCTTCTTAAAAAAATATTATTTTGTGTGTGTGTGTGTGTGTGTGTGTGTGTGTGTGTGTGTGTGTGTGTGTGTGTGTGTGTGTGTGTGTGTGTTTGTGTGTGTGTAATATTCCTGCAAATAATGGATGAATATGGAAACATCCAACATACTAAATGCTATAGGTCCTCATGCTCCACAAAACTGTAAGATAACATCAAGTTTTTCAATGTAGGAGATATGTGTAGAAAACTGTACATGCATTGATCTTGTGTTAAATAAATGGTATTTTAATAATATTACATACTTTGTAAAACAGAACGAACTAATGATGAATGTATGAGTTACAATTCACACATGCACAGGTAGACTGAGAATTACTCTCAGAGTATTACAGCTAATCCTTATACATTGGAAAACATTAACATCAAAAATGTCAATTAATATATACATGATAAAGAGTATTAAACAAATAAACCCCATGAGAATCAGACTCATTATTATAGGGGGGACAGTCACCTTGCATTCTTAATTATCCAGATGAACTAATTGTCAGTAAAGCTAATTAATGGGTTTAAGAGGCATATACTTAACATATGGAACACAGCTACATCTCTGATTTCCTCAGGAAAGTACAGGTATATGTTGGATTGTGACACCTATTGTAGGCATCCTCTGGTTGTCTCGGCACCTCAGTGAATCTCCGATGAAAATCTTTAAAGTACCTCCAATGCAGATCATCAGAATGGGGCGAACCTGCACTCCAGCTCTGTAGATTCCAATTGATGCTCACTCACAATCTGGTTCCATATATTGATCATTGAGAAGTTCCATGGTGTAGGTCTCATATGATGCTCCACTTTGGCATAGATGGTCAAAACCTGGGTCATCTTTTCCTATGTCCACTTGGGCACCCAGACACTTTGAACCCTCCTGGAAGTAGCCATTTCAATGATAATGTAGATTAGTTGGATAGGTCACAATTCAATAAATTGCTCACTGAGGTCCCATTCAGTTCACAGGTAGCAGTGGTCGGATCTGTAAATGTATGAAAATCACAATTTAAAAGTGGCACTTATGGCATGATAGCAGATCACTGTAAGCTAATGGACAGGTGGTACATATGGTCCTGTTTAATGATACCAATTAGGTATTTGCATGAAGTACCTTTCCATTATGATGAGCTATTGGTTAAGGCACTGAATTTTGAGAACTTATGCATATGTGTCTAAATGGAATTCCAAAACCTCAAATTTATAGCTTGTCTTACTTTCAGTCATACCTGACTCATCTGTAGCTCCAAAGGTAATGTTGCACTTGCTAACACTGCTGTGGTGAGATATGTTTCTCTATTTATGGACCTGTGTTATCATTACTCCTTAGAAATGTATGTGTATCTGCCTAGATTGGTGCATTTAGGGAAAATTGTGTGCAATATAAAAAATGTTTCTGACCTACTGGTGGGGTGCATGAATGACCTGTATGCATACAGATGGGTGCATCTACATCAGTAGCAAGCATTCCTTTCCTCCCCATATGCTGTTTTACAGTAAAAAGTAACCAGCAACAGTAAATAGTACATAAAGAAGTATAAATTGCTGGTGACTCGGTAGTCTGTGGAGTATCTACAGAAACATATGGATTCAGACATTGTCTGTGTGTTGCTATGCATTAATATTGTTGTTATGGATAGTTATTCATTGCTGTTTCTTAAAACATATATTAGAACCACTACAGCAAGAAAATTAGATCTGTGTTTAGGTCTGTTTAACATTTGCTTTGTGTGGTATGCTGATGTATATAGAGGCTTTCCATTGCTTTCCATAAGTTGTTCAATTGATAATTTTCAGATACTCTGTGTTAATGGGGATAGCATTCACTTCTCATTATTGATCATGTTGATATAATCTCATCATGCATAACAGTTCATGTTAATATCACCTTTTTTCACACAGTTGTCTGCTTAGGCTGTTGTCGCATTAGTGACAACCATCAAACATTTCTATTTAACATGTAGGTTATGCATAGTATATTAATATAAACTGCATGCAGATTGTGTGGATGATATGGAACAATGCTGTTGTATTTGGATCTCCAGTACTGCTATGTCACTGTAAAGGGTTGAAATCCTCTACAGATATCAGGAGTTAGGTTGCTGTTCCAAGTCTTATGTGTTCAGGCATTGTTTTCATATCACATATGGTTTATATGGCACACTACTGTACAGGACAGTGAATATTTCCTAGATTTTGGAACTGCACAGCACTGCAGAGAGGGTATATTGCAATATGCTGTCAACATAATCATGAACTGAATCATGAACTGTCTGGAAGACAGTTATATGCACGTGTTTACATTAATGTGGATGTGCACATGTATACAACTGTCTTTCAGATGGAAAACAGACCTATGGGCAATAATTTTGCCACAGGAAAACAAAATTATAATGGATGCTCTCTGCCAACATGAACGGATACTCCTGGATCAGCAGGAAATATTGTATGGAGGAATGAAGTGTGGTCAACCTCACTAACAGGATTAATGCTGTGGGAGGTTACAATAGATCCCATGATGCCTGCCACCAGTGGGGCTCTGATATGATCCTTCATGCTACAAACTGGGTATGCTGGTATGAAAGGTTGAGGGATGCCACCAGTGGTGGCCCACCATTGACACACCCTGATGAGGTCACACATTTTCTTCCATCACTGAATATGGTGAATGGGAAGTGCCACATACCCAGGAGTGGAATTGAAGCAGGTGTTCCAGGCTGCACACGTATGTGTTATTTTGCATAACATTGATGCATGTGGAATAACTCAGTACATACTGGTGTTGCATGCATATTCATCTATAATTATTTTTGTGTTTCAGGAACAGACTGACATCATGCACATAGGTCCACACAGGGTGATGATGACCAATGTTAAGTGCAATGACATGTTGCCATACAACTTAGTATATACATGAAAGTAAAACCAACATGTGTAATGTCTGCATTCATTTGCACAGGTGCATGCACCTCTGTACAACAGCAGGACAAGACAGGTTAGTGTCACCATATAACGTTACTGTGACTATTACCTGTTATTAACTGACTCTTGTCATGCCAGTGCTGTATACTGTCATACTGATATTTCCCTGACAGTGTAAACTACAGGTACAACTTTGGAGGACATGAACCATGCAGGTGCACCTACTGAAAGACCATGTATGTTTCCCCACCATGTTCATGGGCTGCAGCACTGTGTAACATAACTGTGTTGTCTGAAATTAATGTCATTGTTTTTTGCACAGGGATATTTGGTCAACATGTCCACTGTACATCGCATGAGTATCGCTATAACCTGTCAGTTTGTTGTATATGTCATCATGCACCTATACTGCTGCATGCATAAGTGACTATGTTTGCTTTGTCTGTATTTGCACACTGCAGGATCTACTTTACAGCACAGAAACTCACCACATTGGGAAGGTGGCAGTGTTATGCTATTGCCTCCATTACATACATATTATTGCTGTTCTTATTGTTGTTCTCCATTAAGAATGTGACCTTCTACCATTGCATAGGACAGCCAGCTTTGGCATCTCAGCCATGACCAACTGCTATGTGTATATATTACCTACTGTGTGTTTTACATCATTTGGAATGGTATATACTGGCAAGTATGTGATCAATAATGCGTGGACAGGGTAGCAATGGGTTTCACAGAGGTATGTCTATTGTTGTCTGCCATACACACATACACCAGTGTGTGTCTGCATCCATACATGTATCACTTGCCTGAGATGATGTTCTGTGGTGGGATTGGTTTACATATGTTCATACTGTTATATGTTAGGATTATGGTTTAGATTGCTCTTACTTACACATCTGTAGATGGCATTGTGTAAATTTACAAATTGCTAATTACACTCATTTTTTTAGGTAGCAAACAGAACTCCTCAAGCTATGGGTTCTTATTTATGTATACCATACTTCCTAGGCTGAGTCTTCTTACCTTTCTCATGCCCTTTAAATTATCAAGTGTAAATGCTTGCCAGACACTACAAAGGTGAACAATCCTTCCCATTTGTTTGTACTAGCAGATGATTAGCTAGGAGATATATTTCCTCGCTTTTAAACCCCTCGGGAAACGTAGAACTTGTGGCATCAAGCTGTAGGTCTGCCGAGCATGTACTCAAGTTAGCATTTTACTTTTGTTCTTGGATTAGGCACTGTTTCATTGTTTTTTAAGTTAGTGTTTTGCTTAATCTAAGGAATTAGCCTTGGCTTTCATAAGTTTTACATTTTCATATCTGAGGGTCACGGTTTACAGTAATTTGCCAATGATTATAAGCTATGCATGGTAATGGGTCTGTGAACTGATTTAAACCTGTTTGTTTTATTCTCATGTTTGTTAGTTTTTATTTATATAAGTGTTAGCCTGCATTAATTATAACTGCATTTGGTAAACTGTTGGAAGCTTCTATATGTGTCTCTGCATTGTATTTCCCTTGACATTCTTCTCTCTCTGTATTTTCTCTATGCTAGACACTATCTGGTCAGTGTAAACCTCCCAGTGATTGTCTCCATCTGGCTACCCAAGATCTAGAGAAATAACCAGACTTTAAAAACTGTGTCTACCAACTCATCCCAGTGCAGGAAAGAGCCTATATTTTCCTGTGCTGTTCTGACCTAACGAAGCAAAAACTGGACAGTAAAGTATGTGTAACCTGTGTCTCACCTCCAAAAACTGTCACTATTTCCTGAACATTTGGTTCTAGTGTGCACACCCTGCCAGGACAATCAGCAGCCATAGTCTCCCACTCTGTATCCCCTATATCTATCATTAGCCTAGCCTCCAGACCCCCCCTGTTTTTCTATTCTCTCCTCTCCCCTACAGCTCTCATGTTCCTCCCTTTGTTATATTATATGGCTTGACCACTAGAGGGTAGCATAAGACCTCCATTACCTAGCAGTTCTACTGCTTCTTAGAAACTAAGTTTTTAACCAGGTACTTACATGTATCTTATTCCACCTTTACCCATCCATACTCTCTCTGTTATGCTTTATTCATCTCACCCTCTTCATCACTAGTAAGTCCTTTGCCTCCTTGCATACCCCACTTTGAACCTACCTTCCACTTTCACTGATTGTTTTCCTCACTACCTGCCTACTTCCTTTCCTTCTTGCTCTACCAGCTCTGTTCACCCTGCAGGCCCACTCAGCTCCCCTACCCTACTCCCAATTCCCACCCACCCCTAGTGCATTTAGCCTTACACCTCTATAGCCACTCCCACTTCCCCATTATCCAATCCCAACCCACATCTCATTGAAGGTATTCCCATCATACTATATCACTCCTCCCACTTCATTCTACCTTCACCTTCTTCATCACAATGCCTATTTCATCCTTATTAACTTATCTCAAACACCTACTCCTGTTCTCAATTCTTCCTTTCCTTTTCCTTCCCTATATCCTAACTGCCTATGAACATCTTAGCTACTCTAATTTCCACCAGCCCACTAAACAAACAACCCTACCAGCTTTATCAGCCACCCTTAAACACATCTGCATAACATCTACAACCAACTATCTCCCCTCAAAGTATCATAGCGTTATCCATATTACCTATAAACACTACTAAGTCAAGAGAACACATAACATATTGAATCTTTCTCTAATTCACACATATAGACTATACCTACACCTCCTACTGGATGGTGACATTCATCCCAATCCTGGCCCTACCAATAATAGCCCTGCTAACTCAGTTAGACCCTCTTCCTCTTCCTTTCACACCCCTACAAGGCCTCCTAACTCCCTCTTCATAGCTCACCTAAATATACGAAGGGTAAATAATAAAGTGACGCACCTTCCTGCTCTACTGGATGTACATGATTTTGACATCCTATGCCTAACCAAAACATGGTTAAAACCAGCAAACCAAGACTATGAAATCACCCCTCCAGGATATAGCATTTTAGGAGTGGATCACCTTAACAAGAAGGGTGGGGGCATAACGTTATTATATAAAGCAGGGCTCCAAATTACGCTAATTGATACCCACCCATCATCTGATACCAATACTGAAATTCTTATCACTAAGCTACAACTAAATACTTGTAAGTCCATCTACATTATATGCTCATATCTTCCTCTAGGTAATAACATCACCTCCCTATAAAATATCCTTAGCTGGCTTTCCACTAACTATCTACAAGAAACCATACTGCTAGGTGACTTTAATATAGACTGGAATACCTGTATGTCTGATAACCCAACTAACCACATAAACCTACATGGCTTCTCCCAAACTTATCACCTCACCCACTCAAATCCATAAACCTACCAACAAAGAAAGCACCCTAGACTGGATTCTAATAAATACTCAGTCCCCAACATATATGGCAGGCATCCTGTCAGATGACATTAGTGATCACTCACTAACTTATATAATTCGACAAAAGAGTAATATCCCTAACCCTTCAACATTTAGAACTACTCACTCCAATAAATATTTTAACCCTGAACACTTCCAAAATGAACTGAGTGCATGCAACTGGTCACCCTTAAAACACCTCCAGCTAGAGGAAGCAGTGGCATACTTCAATTCTAAGTTCCTAGAAATCTTGGACTACCATGTCCCTTCTTGTACTCTTAGGAAAACTGCTCCATGGCTCACAAAGGAAACTAAGCAACAAATTCTACTAAAATTCTACTAAGAAACAAAGTTTGGGCTAAATGGCATACTTCTAAAGACCCATCTGATCATTTAAAATTTAAACAGCTTAGAATTTCTACTAAAGCATCAATACTAATGGACAAAAAAATTCTACTTTCAACTTCAACATACCAATCAACAAAGACCACAGAAATTCTGGTCAGGTATCAATAGACTCCTTCATCCAGGCAACTGTAAGACACCAACCCCATCTGGAATTGCTCAAGAAACTCCCAATCAAATTGCTGATTCCTTTAATATCTTCTTTACTGAAGCCATCCAGTCACATGCTAACTCTCTACCTCTTGTATCCTCTAATTTGCCCTCCTCCTCAACTAACTCACCATCTACTTTCCACCTACAACCTGTGCCTACATCCCTCATCTGTACCTTCCTTCAAAAACTCAAACCCTCTACCCCCTCTGCTGACCTCTTACCTGCTAAATATCTGCAAATGGTGGCTAAGGTTATTGCTTACCCTATCTCAATCCTAATAAATAGAACCACAACAGAAGGTACCATCCCATCCATCTGGAAAGTCTCCCATATAATCCCCCTACACAAAGGTGGCAACTCAACAGAACTTTCTAACTTTCGTCCAATTGCCCTACTCTCTCTCACAGCCAAAATCATGGAAAAATGCATCCACCATCAACTGTTAGACCACCTTCTCCAAAATAGCCTATTAGCCAGCTCTCATCATGGCTTTAGACCTTTCCATAGCACCACTACTGCCCCCTATCATTTTCTGACCACATTAACAAAAAACATAAGAATAACACCCTGTCCTCTGCAATCTTAATTGATCTTTCAAAAGTATTCAACATGGTTAACCATCAGCTACTGTTGAATTTTCTTGTCCCTCTCACCTGATACTCAAGCACTACAGTGGTTCAAGTCCTATTTAGATGACAGGCAACAGGCAGTGCTTTGGTATAACACTCTATACTCCCACCTTCCTGTCACCCTTGGTGTACCCCAAGGTTCAATTTTTGGCCCTCTTCTATTCTCCATCTTTATAAATGATCTATCTATTAGTATCCCCCAAGCTACATCCATACAATACGCAGATGACTCCACATTAATATCCTCAGCTACAGGGCCATCTGAACTGCAGTCCCTCACCCAAAATGTCTTTGAGCTAGTAGAAGAATGTTATTTACAGCATTGTCTCCTCCTTAACCCTAAAAAGACTAAACTACTGCTGTTTACTCCTACACAAAAGTCCACCCCAATTGACTTCATTATAAAATCTAATAATGACACAGTTATATCTCCTGACACTACCACCAAACTCTTAGGAGTAACTATTGACCACAGCCTTAACTATGATACTCATAGCAACACCACAATAAAATCAGTTAACCGAAAACTAGGCTTCCTCTATAAAATTAAACCCTTCCTTACTCCCATAGCTAGAACTACTATTGCCCACACCCAACTTATCTCAACTCTCTTTTATGACTCTCCTATATATACAAATCTATCTAAAAGCAGCCTCAACAAGCTGGCAATCTCCTACAATAACATTGCCAGATTTTCTACCGGCTCCCCTTTCAGAACCCACCACTGCCAAAATCTGAAACTACTGGGTTGGCTGGAACTGCATAATCAAATTCTATTCCACCAACTGATTATTACCCATAAAACCCCTTAGCATCCACGTAACACACCAATTCTCACAAGTCTAATCAGCCCATATAAAAATCTTACACACCTAAGTTCAGCAAATAAACTACTGGTATCTAGACAAAAACCCAACAATAAAGCAGGAGCGACCCTTTTCTCTAACACTGTGGGAAAAAGCTGGAACCTACTTCCTGGTGAACTCACATCACTTTCTTCAACTACACTATTCAAAAAGAAACTCAGATTATACCTTACAACCCACTGGCTATGTCCTTGTACTAACCCTGACTAAGATTTTCTCTTCTTGTTATCCTAGTTTATAGCACCTAAGATTTTCTCTTCCTGTTATCCTAGGTTATAGCACCAATTTACTATTCAATTTACAGCCACTTTAAGACCACTACCTTTTAAGTTGGACTTATTGTACCCAGGAAAGACTGTATGGACATGTCACTGCCTTATTGATAAGTTACTGCCCTTAACTAATTCTCCCAATCTTGTTTATAACTAGTCTGTTTTCCTGTGCCTTACTTAAAACTTTGATTTGGGAATCTCCCACATCCTTCTGAATACTCTTTTCTTCTACTATTGTTTGGTTAAAAAAAAAGGGGGGGGTTCTGTTTTGTTCTACTTTTATCTATCATGAATGCTAAGTTACCAAGTAACACCTGTTTTGTCTGACAAGTAATCTGTAACTGAAGTTTAATATTCTGTTTGTTTGTGTCTTTTATGTGGAGCTTGTCTCCCCGGGCCTCTACTGAAAATGGACATATATCCAGTCAGACTAGCCCGGTCAACAAATGTAAAATAAAATAAAATAAAATAAATATGTTGTTATGTCTGATGCTCACTGTATACATCTACTAGGTAATTGCCATTAGGAGCATTCTGTGTTGCTGCTGTGGTGGGGGAACACTTGAACATCGAAGCTTAATGTGTGTTCTTCTGTAATTTTGGCTTGTTATGGCTCAAAGGCATGTGCCAGATGCTGCCATGTAACCTGGGCCTGGACTTGTAATCACTCACTGTCTGTCACCCACACCTGTTTCGTCTGCCTCCTGTGACCTCATGCTCCCCCTCTGATAGCTGTGGATGGGGATGTTAGGATAGTTCACCCACACTTCTACCTGGAAGTCAGCCATGTGTTGTTGTTAGCATATTGTGTACACAGTGATCATCTGTGTTGCCTTTTCAAGTGTGTATCGCAGTGCACCCTATATGTGCCTAGCCATTTGAACCTGGCTTACAGTTCACCAGAGACACCCTCTATGGTAGTTCATGTGGTTGTGTTCACTCTATTGTAGGCATACACTGCGTGGTTGGACAGTTGTCTGCACAGGGTCATTAGCCATGACTCAAGTTGATAACCACAGTCACCTGCTGTGAGGAGTGGTAACACATATGATGTCATCATGAATAATGTTGACAGGGATGTCTTTAGATTACAGCCTAGCTGTGTCCCTATACCTACCCAGTAGTAGTCCCTCAGATATTTCACCATGTTGGAATACAGTCCTCAGAACACTCTCCCCACATATGGCAGCATCATGGACACTTCCAGTGTGTGTCACCACGGTATGCTGCCATCTGGTGTATACAGTACCTGGCAGTTGAGGGATGGCCACTCTTTTCTACTGATGTATCTTTCTGCTTCTGGGTGCACAGGGGTCTTAATGGGGATGTGGGTGCAATCTATTGCACCAAGTGTACCAATTACATGGGGGAAGTTTGTGAGACTATAGACATGATGCAATACAGTTCGCCACTCACTGGGGTAGATAGAAAGTGTATGTGTTCTACTACCTTGATGAACATTGCTGCTAGGAATTGTGCCAAGATATGACTGGCAGCTGTCTGTGACACTCCTACACCATCTCCCATATATTGTTGAAATGTCCCAGATGCCAGTACTCCTAGGCTCAGACACATTTTTGTTTAGAGAGGGATGTGGTTGCCTCATAATGTCCACAAAGACATGTATGGGGCACAGATGTTGCACACAGCCTTCAGCAGCTGTCTGTCTAGGCAGTACCTGTCAATGATTTCTTCATCGGATTGTTTGCTTAGTTGCAACCTGGATCTCCATCTAGCTGGCTGCCTTATAGGATGTACAGGCAGATATTCCACCATAGCTTGCAGTACCACAGCCTGCTTTAGTTCATTCACTGTAGGTAGCATTTTTTTTTTTTTGGTCAGTATTATTACATACATATTGTGTTGCAGTATGGCATTCACTGAGGATTATGAGTCAGCATTGCAGTTTGTCACATTTAAGTTGCGTTGGTTGTGCACAATATGTTCTGGAACCTGATGGGCATGAGTAAACTCTATAATTATCCTACATTGAATAAATAAGTACTCACACTGATGCAACGTGTCTTTTAAAATTGAGTCTACACCTGGTGCATGACATTTTCCATCAGCATACTGCACTGTTCACAATCAGCTTTTAGAATCTGGACCATAGTTTTGTTATGGGGCATAGAACCTTTTATTTCAGAGTTAGTAACAAACCTTTCTGCTAAACCAAATATCTCAAACGTCTCTGCATAAGTGCAGCTGTCTGGTGCCACCTAGGGAAAACAATGGAAGTACTTCATTAAAATCATTGCAGCACTTATATACAACAGCTAAAAAATAAAATCAATAAACCAATATACGTGTTCCCATTTTTACATTAAAAGGCAATCATTAACAAATATGTAAGTATTAATCCCTTACCCATTTTCTTATAGCCACAGCTTAAACTTTTTTTAAATTCATCCCTCCATCTATCAATCCACAAGCCCTTTTTCCCATCTTTGCAATCATCATTACACTGCTAGGTGATTGATTCCACTATATATCACCTTTTGTTGTGCAAATTTCTTTCATTTGTTCCTTTCCACATATACAGTAAACAAGACATCAGCATTGTATCATTCTCTTCAGATTTTTGAATTTTACAGTTTTTTAAAATTTCCATACAGCATCGTCAACTTCCTTCAAGTAAACTTTTTTTTTTTATTCTACTAGCATCTAAATAAAAAAAAACATGTTATTATCTTACATTTTAAAAAAGACATTCCCCTGGATTCAATAAACTCTGTGCAAGAATAGCACCATTCTTGCATGGAGCAGTTTGTGTACGTATAGCACAGCAGCACACCTTGCATATTCATGAAGGCGCACTGCTGTTCTACCTATAGTGATATGAACCGTGAATGAGTGCAGGAGGCATGTCCCAGCAGTGCTTGCACAGTTAACTCAGAAAGTGCCGTTACGGCATTTTAAAAACCAACAACCGTGTCCGCGGACATAAATGGAAATAATAACTGTGTCCGTGGAAACTAAAATGTAGGAAATAGACAGGCACACCAATTCACAGTATAGACCAGGCAGGATGTCTAGATTGGTATGCCAGTGTACATGCTGGCATACCAAATAACTCAACACCATCATGTTCCCAAGCGGAAACAATTAAAAAGTGTCCTCAGTTTTGGCCAAAGTCCCCCCATGTATTATGTAGTTGTCCGGATGTCCTGCGCAAGAGGTGGAGAGTTATGTGCATAGCCCTAAGTGAGAAAGAAATTAAAATCCATTTTTTTCCATCTCTAGTAAAGTTTAAGCATAGCTGAGTGAGTATGCACGTCACGCAGCTGTGCTTAGCATAGCTTAAATATCCCAAGGAGCTAAATAGAAATATACAGCTAAAACAGTCAAGGTGAGATTGCATAGTGGTTAAAGCTTCCACTTTCGATGCAGGTGTTCATGGTTCAAGCCCCAATGAAATCCATTTACTTTTACATGGAAAGCAGTATTACATTTTGTTTTTGTTTTATTGGTTGGACTCCTAGTTAAAGACCATGAGGAGAGACTGTTGCAGGGCCAGTACCAGGGCTCACAATATAAAGCGGAGGCCTGGAACCATCTTTCACATGATCTCACCAGTGCCAGTGGCATCCCTCAAACTGGTGAGCAGGTCCAGCACCATTTTGCTGACTTCAAGCATAGGAAGAGGGAGCTCTTGGACCAGTGGACCCAAGATGCTTGGTAACAGAATGTCCCAGAAGTGTGTAAGCATCTGTATCAATTAGTGTTTATCCAAGTCCAGCTTGCGTATGTGATAGATAGGTATGCATAAATGTTTATCTCCTGTACAGCTGCAGATGACAAGGCTGCAAACATAGATGCCCATGCCAGCTGGTTGCTTAGGCTGCGCCAGGAGGCTGGTGAGTACAAAACTAGCTTGCAGTATTCAGGGCAAATAAATAGAAAGGAGTAGAATGTCAACTGCCAGTAGGTTAAAATGTGCACTGTGTGTAATGAATAAATGACGTTAGCAAAGTAATAGTGATGTACAGGATATCTATCAATAAAAGTGTTGGTAACCTTCAATAAAACTAAAATACCCAGACTGTTGTGTTTACTTTGGTATGTGGTGGTGTGAATCTAAATGTGTGCAGGTTCTGCATAGCAACTATGGCTCTGACAACATGAATTAATTGAGGCTCATCTGACAAAGAGTGTGGAGCTGTAAAAGATGAGATCAACTATATGAAATGTTCCATGCACCAAGATCTGATCCCTGAATAGTAATGTGTAAAGTATTATACTGTATCCCCTACAGCAGTGCTTTGTGTTAACCATTGCTTTCAGATTGTAATATGTCAAAGTATTAATGCACAGTACAAGAACTATCTGCCATGCATGAATGTCAGAATTACAAGGTCAGATTGTCCAACCGAGAGAGTATGAGGCAGAAAACAGTCAAGCAAAAGGCAGCAATTCCTCAATCGCTCATTCTAATGAAACACACACAACCATACTGTGCCTTTTTGCACAAACAGGCATGGTTCGAATCCCAGGAGTGGTAGTAAGCTGTTATGCATAATTTCACCCAAGAATATGTGAATACGTGTAGAAACAGTCAGGTAGTGTTAACAGAAATTTCCTCCACAGGTCTGCCAGGTAAGGAAATGTTTCTATTTGCTGTAAGAAGGCTGTACTAATACACTGTGTACAACACTTGCACTGTCCAACCCCAAGGCTGCAAATGACATCAAGATAAGTACATACACCAAGCAGTTTCTACCGATAAATGTCCCTCAAGTGTCACACTGTTACAGCTAGTGGTCACCGATGCCAATACCCAGGGTGACAGATAGAAATCCAGATGGAGTATGGCAGTAGCACACACACACACAGCATGAGTGTTGGGCACCCCTGTCAGTGTTACATATGTAACCTTGAATATGTGAATATGTGTAGAAACAGTCAGGAAGTGTTAACAGATAGTTCCTCCACAAGTCTGCCAGGTAAGGAAGTGTATGCATTAGCTTTAAGAAGGCTTTAGTAATATACTGTGTACAAGCATTCCAATGCCCAATCCCAGGCCATAGGTAGATTTAAAGTGAGGTCATATTAAACCACCAAAAAGGAAGAATAATCCAAGAAATGACTCAGCCAGTAAATCCAAGAAAATTTATTTTATAATACCAACAATTGATGTTCTCCAGCGCCTCGGCATAAGCCTTTTAACAGAGTATAACAAAACCCATTTCTCATTCCTTTATATAGTAAAAAACCATTCTAATAAAATAATTAAAAGACACTTAATTATAGCAGCCATTTCCAATCAAGCTCTCTATTTAACCCCTTAGGGTATAGAGTGTCAAATTTTAAAATAAACAGTGATTCTTTCTGTTGTAGTTTATTCTTCAGGCACATACCTTTCACACAATGCACTTTTTCCAAAATTGTGCCTGTTAAATTCTTACCATCACTGTTATGATATTTTTTTAAAATGGAAGCCTAAAGGGCTTTCTAGCTTTTCATTTTTAATATTTCTCAGATGTTCTAAGAACCTGACTCGAAAACTTATTTTTGATTCACCTATATAAAATAGATTGCATTCACATTTTAGTACATAAACAATACCCTCTGTGTTACAACCAAAATTGCCATTCACATTAAATTTCTTTCCATTTATACAATCAAAAGTGTTTACTGTTTGGTTACATATACTACAATGACCACATGCTTTGAAACCATAATCAGAAATACATTTAGTTAAACTGACAGCAGAAAAACTAAAATAAGCGTGAACTAGCATATCTTTAATACTCTTTCCACGTCTATAAGACACCATAGGTTTTTGAGGTAACAATTCACCCAAGCATGGATCTTGTAACAAATGTGTCCACTGAAACATAACAATTTCTTCTAATTTCTCTGTATATGTTCCATATGTTGTAACAAAGAACATTCTGTCCACTTGTTGATTATACACATTTTTATCTGATTTAGCCCTATATTTTACTAGTTTATTAGTCTGATTATTAAAATTCAAATTATTTTAGCGTGTTCTACACTTTCTACACTATAACCTCTTTTGATAAATTTCTGACAAGTCAACTCAATTTCTAATTCTTTATGTTGTTCATCACTAGTTAATCTTGAAATTCGCAGTAATTCATTATAGGGAAGTACTGATATTAAGTGTGGAGGATGGCAACTAGTCCCATTAATAAAATTATTCACACCTTCAAATTTATGATGTACTGATGTTAATACCTTATTACCTCTAACATACAAGTTTACATCCAAAAATGTAACTTTATCTCCCCATTCAGCTCAATCAAACTTAATACCAAAATTATTACAGTCTAAGTCATGAATAAAATTATGTACATCTGAATTACCCCCTTCACATAGAAAGATTAAATCATCTATGTAACGATAATATTCTATTACATGACTTCTAAAAAAGCACATTCTATATAGAAATTTAGTTTCAAAATAACCCATAAATAGATTTGCATATACTGGAGCAAAAACTGCTCCCATTGCTGTGCCTTTAATTTGTTGATAAAGAATTTCATTGAATTCAAAAAAATTATTTTTAAGACAAAACAGTATTAAATCAACTGTATAATAAGTAAGGGGAGTTTCACCCAAATGAAATTTAAGAGCTTCCACCCCTAATTCATGTGTAATATTAGTATACAAATTTTTAACATCTACTACTATCCAGTACCTATTTTCATTCCACTGAATTTTATTAATTTTCTCCAAAAAGTCAAAAGTGTCTCTAATATAGGAAGACAACTGCACAACCTTTGGTAAAAGTAATTCATGCAATACAATTCCTATATTGTGAAGAAAATAGTTACAAGCAGACACTATAGGATGACCCGGGGGATTATATCTATCTTTATGTAGTTTAGGAAGACAGTAAAATGTAGCCATAGTACAATTTTCTATGGAAAATTTCCTTTCTATGTCCTTTTTGGTAAAATAGCCAAGTCTATACCCCCTATTTATTAATTCATTATATGCTAACAAGGCTGTTTCATATTCCTTCCATATAGCAATTCTATATACTTCCTCATTATTTAAATTATCTATACACATCTTATAATACTGTTCTAATGTCATTATAGTTAACTTATTACCTTTATCTGAGGGCTTAAATATAATATCTTTTCTACATCTTTAAAGTGAGGTCATACCTGGAGAGTAATGAGTAGAGTAATGATCAGTACAGTTGTGAACAACTGAAGCATATACAGTTGTTAACTGACATCTCTCACTCTCTCCCCCACCCTATCTGCACCAATAATTCATACACATAATCGATGGGTATGTTTTTCTCCAAACCTACTGTTGGGAAATGTGTTCTATTGTTTTACAAATATTGAATCATTTGATTATTAATGTTAAGTAAGCACCAAAAAACCAAGAAGTTAAAAAACGTCCATCAGCGAGGAAACTAGGACCAACAGGCAGTAAAAATTCTTTATTGACGAACCACAAAAGCAGAATATATCAAGTGCTTTCGCTCGGTTAGTACCGAGCTTTCTCAAGATAAAAAACAAAATACAATGCCATCATTAAATAGGTAAAATCAAGTCACCTGATATACTAATTAACCTAATTGGTATTAACTTAATTAATCAAAATTAAAATGAAAAACTACTAATGATTAATAACCTGTTATTAAAGATACAGTTATATTACTATAACTTAATTTGTTTCGAATACCTATCAGAATGGTGAAATATATATATATATGTTCTGATATACAATTTCAAAAAAAAAAAAATTAAACAAATAAATAAATAGATATTGTTACTGCATCTGAAAACTAATAATACCCAATCAAATAATATCAAATGATAAAAAACTGTAATAAAATATGGATTTAAGAATCAGTTCTTAGTACCCAAACTTGCATAATTCAATAAATAAAAAACGAACAAATGAGTTTACAAAAAATAAATAATAAACTCACTTCATAAAATAAATTTTCATGAAAATCTTATAATCGGGCCATTCTCAGTCTAAGTACACTGCTGATATTAATATTCTCATTGAGGCCAGGGGGCTTCGCATCATCCAACCTAAGCCGCCATAAGAGTTCTCTATACTCCAACCTGGTCTCCCAGTCCCCTCCTCTGGCATCTGGTGTCACTTGTTCAAAAACAATAAATTTAAGCTGCATTTTAGGGCAAAGATTAAAATGCTTACTGAAACTTTCATGGAACTAAAACTTCCTAATGGGTTATAGACTCGTCTTAAAATTTAAGTTTACTGCTGCAAACAAACATAGGTGCAATAACCTTTAAGATACGGTCTTTGTCCCGAATAATTCCTTTAGATGGAAAAAACTTTCCCCAAAAATAAGGACTGTCTTAACCAAATTTTAGTACATCCTGCAAGCCCAAAACTTTTTTAGTACCTCTAACTGCTTCCAATGGAAATCCTGAAAATTAGATAAATCTTGTTCAAACATCAGTTTTCCATTCAGTTCCATCCTGTAGGAATCTGTCCATACTCTTCTACAGTAAATACAGAAATTTAAAAAGTTTAAATGAATTCCTCCAATGTTAACTCCTGAAAATATTGTACATAACTTCTTGAGAAGCGTATAGTGCAATGTCAACTGCCAGTAGGTTAAAATGTGTACTGTGTGTAATGAATAAATGGCGTTAGCAGAGTAATAGTGATGTACAGGAGATCTATCAATAAAAGTGTTGGCAACCTTCAATAAAACTAAAAACCCCAGACTGTTGTGTTTACTTTGGTATGTAGTGGCGTGAATCTAAATGTGTACAGGTTCTGCATAGCAACTATGGCTCTGACAACATTAATTAATTGAGGCTCATCTGACAAAGAGTGTGGAGCTGTAAAACATGAGATCAACTATATGAAGTGTTCCATGCACCAAGATCTGATCCCTGAATAGTAATGTGTAAAGATTTATACTGTATCCCCTACATTAGTGTTTTGTATTAACCATTGCTTTCAGATTGTAAAATGTCAAAGTATTAATGCACAGTACAAGAACTATCTGCCATGCATGAATGTCAGAATTACAAGGTCAGATTGTCCAACCGAGAGAGTATGAGGCAGAAAACAGTCAAGCAAAAGGCAGCAGTTCCTCAATCGCTCATTCTAATGAAACACACACAACCATACTGTGCCTTTTTGCACAAACAGGCATGGTTCGAATCCCAGGAGTGGTAGTAAGCTGTTATGCATAATTTCACCCAAGAATATGTGAATACGTGTAGAAACAGTCAGGTAGTGTTAACAGAAATTTCCTCCACAGGTCTGCCAGGTAAGGAAATGTTTCTATTTGCTGTAAGAAGGCTGTACTAATACACTGTGTACAACACTTGCACTGTCCAACCCCAAGGCTGCAAATGACATCAAGATAAGTACATACACCAAGCAGTTTCTATCGATAAATGTCCCTCAAGTGTCACACTGTTACAGCTAGTGGTCACCGCTGCCAATACCCAGGGTGACAGATAGAAATCCAGATGGAGTATGGCAGTAGCACACACACACACAGCATGAGTGTTGGGCACCCCTGTCAGTGTTACATATGTAACCTTGAATATGTGAATATGTGTAGAAACAGTCAGGAAGTGTTAACAGATAGTTCCTCCACAAGTCTGCCAGGTAAGGAAGTGTATGCATTAGCTTTAAGAAGACTTTAGTAATATACTGTGTACAAGCATTCCAATGCCCAATCCCAGGCCATAGGTAGATTTAAAGTGAGGTCATATTAAACCACCAAAAAGGAAGAATAATCCAAGAAATGACTCAGCCAGTAAATCCAAGAAAATGTATTTTATAATACCAACAATTGATGTTCTCCAGCGCCTCGGCATAAGCCTTTTAACAGAGTATAACAAAACCCATTTCTCATTCCTTTATATAGTAAAAAAACATTCTAATAAAATAATTAAAAGACACTTAATTACAGCAGCCATTTCCAATCAAGCTCTCTGTTTAACCCCTTAGGGTATAGAGTGTCAAATTTTAAAATAAACAGTGCTTCTTTCTGTTGTAGTTTATTCTTCAGGCACATACCTTTCACACAATGCACTTTTTCCAAAATTGTGCCTGTTAAATTCTTACCATCACTGTTATGATATTTTTTAAAATGGAAGCCTAAAGGGCTTTCTAGCTTTTCATTTTTAATATTTCTCAGATGTTCTAAGAACCTGACTCGAAAACTTCTTTTTGATTCACCTATATAAAATAGATTGCATTCACATTTTAGTACATAAACAATACCCTCTGTGTTACAACCAAAATTGCCATTCACATTAAATTTCTTTCCATTTATACAATCAAAAGAGTTTACTGTTTGGTTACATATACTACAATGACCACATGCTTTGAAACCATAATCAGAAATACATTTAGTTAAACTGACAGCAGAAAAACTAAAATAAGCGTGAACTAGCATATCTTTAATACTCTTTCCACGTCTATAAGACACCATAGGTTTTTGAGGTAACAATTCACCCAAGCATGGATCTTGTAACAAATGTGTCCAGTGAAACATAACAATTTCTACTAATTTCTCTGTATATGTTCCATATGTTGTAACAAAGAACATTCTGTCCACTTGTTGATTATACACATTTTTATCTGATTTAGCCCTATATTTTACTAGTTTATTAGTCTGATTATTAAAATTCAAATTATTTTAGCTTGTTCTACACTTTCTGCACTATAACCTCTTTTGATAAATTTCTGACAAGTCAACTCAATTTCTAATTCTTTATGTTGTTCATCACTAGTTAATCTTGAAATTCGCAGTAATTCATTATAGGGAAGTACTGATATTAAGTGTGGAGGATGGCAACTAGTCCCATTAATAAAATTATTCACACCTTCAAATTTATGATTTACTGATGTTAATACCTTATTACCTCTAACATACAAGTTTACATCCAAAAATGTAACTTTGTCTCCCCATTCAGCTCAATCAAACTTAATACCAAAATTGTTACAGTCTAGGGACGTTAATCTAAAGGAATTATTCGAGAGGAAGCAACCCACAGGGTTCCCATTGGAAAGTATTAGATTGGGTAGCTACAAATGTGGGGCTTGCAAGCAGTGTACTGCTATTATTGACAGTACTTTATATATCCCATCTAGGAAGTTTTTGTTCAATGCCGACCGATATTCCAGTTGTGGGACAAAAGGCGTGGTATACTTAGGTCTTTGCACACATTGTTTTAGTTTTTACGTAGGGAAAACTGAAAGGCCTTTAAGAAGGAGGATCTATGAACATTTATATGATGTTTCTAAAAAGAAAGAAACAAATGCCTTTTATAAGCATTTTAATCTTTGCCCTAAAATGCAGCTTAAATTTATTGTTTTGGAACAAGTGACACCAGATGCCAGAGGAGGGGACTGGGAGACCAGGTTGGAGTATAGAGAACTCTTATGGCAGCTTAGGTTGGATGATGCGAAGCCCCCTGGCCTCAATGAGAATATTAATATCAGCAGTGTACTTAGATTGAGAATGGCCCGATTATAAGATTTTCATGCAAATTTATTTTATGAAGTGAGTTTATTATTTATTTTTTGTAAACTCATTTGTTCGTTTTTTATTTATTGAATTATGCAAGTTTGGGTACTAAGAATTGATTCTTAAATGCATATTTTATTACAGTTTTTTATCATTTGATATTATTTGATTGGGTATTATTAGTTTTCAGATGCAGTAACAATATCTATTTATTTATTTGTTTATTTATTTATTATTTTTTTTTAAATTGTATATCAGAACATATATATATATATTTCACCAGTCTGATAGGTATTCGAAACAAATTAAGTTATAGTAATATAACTGTATCTTTAATAACAGGTTATTAATCATTAGTAGTTTTTAATTTTAATTTTGATTAATTAAGTTGATACCAATTAGGTTAATTAGTATATCAGGTGACTTGATTTTACCTATTTGATGATGGCATTGTATTTTGTTTTTTATCTTGAGAAAGCTCGGTACTAACTGAGCGAAAGCGCTTGATATATTCTGCTTTTGTGGTTCGTCAATAAAGACTTTTTACCACCTGTTGGTCCTAGTTTCCTAACTGGTGGATGTTTTTTAACTTCTTGATTATTAATGTTCCCCATTCAAATACTATCATTGGTGGCCTGTTGCTATTAATGTAACTTGCATGCCGTTATAATGCCTACTGTGGTCCCATATATGCATGTGTTCTGTTTGCTATGCAACTGTTTCAAATCTGTTTTATGGGATCAATTGGAAGACCCATGCATGCTGTTATAACTAATCTCAAAATGTGTTGTTCATGACTAACCAACATATTTTGTAAAACCTCAACACCATAGCACGTCTGGGAAGGGTAGACCCCGGTGGATGCACCTGTCCTGCATCGTCTGGATTTGGCACTGGGCTCCAGCATGTCTGGGGCCCAACCCGTGACCTCCTCATCTGCTGGTCCTGCACCACCTTTGGGTGGAACAACTTCAGGGGACAGGGCCCCCCCCAGGAGCGGGTGCAGACAGGAAGCCATCACCTGCAGCCAGGTCCAGGGTTTGCTGTGTAGCGCCATCCAAAAGGAGTTTGGTGGACAGCTGCATCAGATTGAGGGCTGCCTGGTGCATCCTGACGGTCAGCCTGCCCCTCCTGTCCAGCCCCAAGGACAGCCACCTTTGGAGCTATGAAGGTGCTGTGGTAACTGCCCATTGGTGGGGACTTTAGTACCATTTTATCCATTTGGGGGTCATGAGCATCTGAGTCCCAACCACCCTCCCCATCCAAGGTGTTTACCCCACACATGTGTTATATATTGCCCCATCTGCTGTCTTGTCTGTCTTGTCTGTCTTCCTACCCAACTTACCTCCTCAAATATACCTACTATCCTTCCCCAACATCCCACTCTCACCTTAAAAAAAAGGGCATCTGTTCCCCCAAAAATTTATGTCCCATACATAGCTGTCCATTTTGCACAAATCTGAATCAATTGGCTTGACAACACATTACTGTTGTTCTCACCCCTCTCTCAGGGATTTAAGTGTCCAAATTCACCTCCAAATTCTGTAGAAATTCACAGCTGTTGATGTAGAAGAAATGGACAGCTGTGGACCTTTCCTACACCCGTCCTGCACATCCCTAGCTACCTTTCATACTGTACTTCCCTCTGCATGCCCTTTTTTTCACCACTTTCCTATCACCCATTTTTCTTTTCTTTTAAAGAAATTAGCCCTGGGGTAAGCAGGAATAAGCAGTGGTAAGTGAAGCTAAATCTGATTAACCATAGCTTGGCATCACTTAACATCTCACAAACCTGCACAGACCTGATTACAACTGCTTAAAGTGCCTTAATCATTCTGTATCCATCAGACCTTGTTCTGCCCAGCAACAAAATTGTCAGCCCAGCCAAGTCTTAAACCCAGGATGCTGTCGTTTATAATCACAGCAACATACCACAACATCATCGGAGCTCTGAGAATAGGCACTTTTTTAACAAGCATATCATGCATTCTGGTCATTTAACATTAATGAAAAAAACATCAGGCCCCAGTCTTAAACCCATGACCACATATACTACAGTTAGAGCAATATACCACTACACCATCTGCACTGCAGGAGTTAATGCTGCTTTTTCAAACATATCATGCAAAAGAGGCATATAACATTAGGGAGAAAGCTCTGTGGAATCATTCATGTGTTGTATATAGACATACACACACACACACACACACACACACACACACATATATATAAATATATATATATAGATATACGTCTGTTAAAAATATATATGAAAAAGTAGATACATAATAAAGATATACATATATAAATATATAAAGGAAGGGAAAAATATTTATATATATGTGTGTGTGTGTGTGTGTGTGTGTGCGTGTGTGTTTGTGTGTGCATATAACATGCACTGCAATCATGCCTCAGAACCATGCCTCCCAGCCTCTTAGTGCAAGAAACCTGTACAAAGGCTGTAAAACGGGGTGGGGGGGCACATAGAGGGGCATATTCCAAATATCGCTGTTAGAAATGAAGACATTTGCTACAGCAACAGAGTGCATTTCAGCAGACAATTACTGAAGGATATGAGGATGGAAACTGAAATGTTATGACATTATTTACTGACATAAATTCTTGGAACATCACAGTGATTTACGAGACAAATACAAATAAATTGTGGAACAGAACAAAAGTATGGGCCAAACATCTGGACATTCTGTGAAAGTCCTGGCAGTGGAGAGGTATGCTCAGAACCCCTTAGTGCAATGAATCTGGACCATGCCTGACAAAGTGGGGGACAAAGGCATGAAAATAGGGACATATCTAAAATACGTGAGTAGATAAGCTGCGAAAGTTGATATAGTAACATTGTATGTCCTAACATATATTGACTGAAATATCACAAGCCCGGGACTCAATTGCTTCTCATTAGTTAGTGACCTTAATCCCCATATCATCTCACTAATGTGCCAGGAATACACAACAGTTATGGTGACCAGACCAAAGATATCAGCCAGACAACTGGATATCCTACAGATATGTGGACATAACACAACATTAGGGAAAATACATTGAGCTAACAAGCAGCATCCAAACTACAATCACACTGACATAACACTACCCAAATCCAACTCTGGGGCTGTACACATACATTTGCAAATATAACAGGCACTACAGGGATGTAACACTAGTGGAAAACCGACACTGGTGTGAAAGTGCATACCCACAACCAATTGCACCATAGTCACGGCGACATACCAGTGAGCAAACTGAACATTACAATATAATGACTGTGTGAGCACCAATATCCTGTTTGCCACTCACACATTACCCCTACATATACTGACACAAGTCACAGTTTAGTGGGAATCTTGAGGTGTTATGAGGCATGTCAAGATCTGCCCATACAAACATATACAGGTGATAGGCAACCAGAAACTGGAGCAGCATGCACAGTCAGATAGAAAGGGCCCATGACAGTCACATGTATCCCCCTCCCTACACAGCCCAAATAGCATTTGCACACTACACTGCTACACAATCCTGACAATATGTTAACAATGGCCAGACATACACAGACTTCTCAAATGTACAGTTTCCCACAGAATATATAGGCACAGGGCTCATATCTATGGACGCTTCCTTGTTACATGTCTGGGGTCTACGACATCACTGGGATGGTAGCAGGAATGAAGGCAATAAATAATGATAATACATACCTCTGAACCTCTTAGTGCATGACATCTGGACAAAGTCTGACATAATTGGGGGACAGAGACCCAAACACGGGGGTATATTGGACATATTGCTGTTATAAATTTAGACAGTTGTTGGTGTTACCGGGTTTGTTGTAACATATCTTTTCTGAAGGATATGAAGTCAGTAACACCAATGGATGTTAGCATTTACTGGCTGCATTCCTCAGAGTATCCTACTAATTAGCCAAGGACAACAACTGTCTGGGGAACAGACCAAACATATGATCCACATGTCTGGACAGTGTCTAGGCCTCTGAACAGTGTAGAGGAATGACCGCAGTCATGTAACAGAATGAAAATCCCCTGACAGCTGTGAAACATGTCACCCAGCACCTTATGAAGCACAGTAAGACCAACATGAAACTCCCCTACATTAGCTCTGAGCAATTACCCATGTATATTCAAATATAGCATGCACTACAGGGATGAAACTGTAATGAACATTTGCACCACAGTCACAACAACATACCAGTACCCAATATGAACTCTAGAGTAGAAAGACTGTCTGAACAAACATATCCTGATTGCCAGTCACACACTATACTGACATATATTGGCCAAAATCACAGTGTACTGGGCATCTTGAGGTGTTACAGGGCATTTCACAGTCTGCCCTTACAAGCATACAGACCTGATAGACTGCCAGCAGCTGTAGCAGCATGCACAGTCAGATAGGTAAAGGATGTATGGCACTCACATCTGCTACTCTCCCTACCCAGCCCAACAAACATCTACACACAACACTGCTACACAATCTTGGCATTCTATTCACAATGACCAGACATACATAACTGTCATATATACAGATTTCCACAGAATTTCCAGGGTGTGGAACCATAATCCTGGCCACTGCCGCATACCATGGCCAGGAGTCTGCTAGGTCACTGGGATGATAACTGGAGTCTAGTCGGTAATTAATGATATACCATACCTCTGCACCTCATAGTGCGGGACATCTGGACAACTCATGACGTACTCAGGGACAGGGGCCGGAAAGAGGGACATATCACACATAATGGTGTTACAAACTGAAACACTAGCTGGTGTTACATATGTGTTGTTGTAACATAACATCCTTGAAGGATATGATGTCTGGAACACCAATGGATGTCAACAGTTAGTGACTAAAATCCTCACATTATCCTACCGACCCCACAAAAACAGATGTTGTTTGAGGAACAGGCTAAACATAACAGGCAGACCTCTGGCTAGTCTGTGGACAACATGCCAGTTGAGAGGTATGTCAGAGGCATATCACTGTCAGATGTCAAGTCTCTCTGTAAATGCATGTCTAGATGGACCTTGTCAATCTAGCAACCTGCCATGTGTATAACAGCAATAATGACATACAATCTGTACCCAATTCTTGAGCTTTGTCCCCATGTTGTTGGGTTGTCTCCAGATGTCCTGTCCTGTGAGGTATTCCCATCTACTGTCTGTGAAGCTGTAGCCCCCACACCTCTGTAATATTCCCTGCACAGGCAAGGAAAAGGGGCAAAGCCCACATGAAGGACATCCCATATGTTGGAACTAGCAGCAGTGCCCAGGCCCACACCACAATACTATGTAGGCACCTACATAACTGGATGGCCTCAGCAATAGCTGACAGGACAACATTGACTCTCTCAAGGTAAGCTGAACACCTGTGGTGGACAGCAGCAATACACAACTACCATCATAGGTCGAAATAATTGCAGGATGGGCCAAGAAGGAGCAGGTACCTCATTGGAAGCTATGTCACCTTGTTTTGCACAAGCAAATAAGTTCACAGGTGATGTACCCTAAGGCTGTCTTTGAGTGCAAACTGGATACATCCACCAAGGCCAATCACTAGGTCTTCCAGACATGTGTCTGCAATTACAGAGGCAACACACATATCTGCTCTTCAGTGGTGGTCAATAACACCACATACACATATGCCATAGATATAGGCAACTGGCTGCAGACAGGTGAAGCGTAAACATCACCCTCCATCCTCCATAGGTACACATGTGCATATACAGCACCTGCCCCCTTCTGTCATGATCAGGAAGCAGGTCTGTAATGTCTTCTCAAAAGCAACACATAGAGGTCTCTATAGGCCTGATACCATTTCTGATTACATCCTACATGAACACAGGCATGTGCTCTCAGACCCATTCTGCAGTGTAGTCAACCACAGCTTGAGCACCGGTGTCATTCCATCTGCACAGAGGACAGTCAGTAAGTTGATAGAAAAAAGGTTATGCATTAGCATGAATGTTCTGAAGGATACAAGTCTAAAACTGAAATGTATGCCATTATGTCATGACAGCAATCCTCAATGACATGGCCAAAAACCTCAATACTCTCCATTTAATATAATAATATAATATTAATATCCAATAGGAGATAAATAAAAATATACAGCTCAAGTCCCCTAACTAAGAGAGTGTAGTGGTCAGAGTCCCAAATTTGCATGCAGGCATACATGGTTTGAGTACTACAACAAGCAGTCTAATTTTACATGAGAAAGTAGTGTTAAAACTACTATTTTCATATTAAAATATGTGGTAACTTATTTTTGTCACCCAGGTTAGTGTAGCTGGTGTAAAATGGAAGTGTGAGTGCATATAACATGTGAAACCACCCATGTATACACGTGTCCTGTACAGTATAGTTACACCCCTTGGTACTGTAATGAAAGCACATAGAGCCATGCCATGTAATGGATATCATATACACTTACTAAATGAAGTCATTAGTGTGATATTTTATAAGAATGAACTCTGAGCAATGGTTAGCAATAGTCAGCTATACTTAGCAGGTTTAAGCATTGCTCAAACATGAATGCTAAGCAGCAGGTAGCTCAGAAATTAGGATTTGCGCACTGGTAAGTGTCGCTAAGTGAAACCTACACAGTTTAAGCCACTAATAGTTAAACCATATGTTGGTGTAGCTTAGCATCACGCAAACCCATGCAAACCTGCTTACAACTGCTTAAACCTGCCTTAATCAGTCTGTCTGCATTAGCCTCTGTTCTGCCCAGCAACAAAATAAACAGCTGTTGCAGGTCTTGAACCCACTACCCTATACACCATAGTCATAGCAATTTAGCACTAAGCCATATGATTTTCTGCTGTTTTTCAAAAATATCAATAGGGAAAAAACATTGTGGAATCACTAATGATTGCTATTTGCAAACATACATATATATATATATATATATATATATATATATATATAGATATATAAAATAAAACATATACATATATAGATAGATAGACAGATATGCATAGAGATACATATATATATATATATATATATATATATATATATATATATATATATATGTATAACAATATATTGAATATTAACTGAACTGGAAGTTGTGACTCTGTTTTTTCAGTTAGTGTTTGTTAGATTTTATTGCCTGTCGGAATTCCTGCATAGACAGTAATTGCAGTCGGGGTAGTCTCATTCATTGATATCCTGTTACTGCCTATTTAAGTGGTACATTTTGGAATATTTTCTGCTTAAAACCTGAGCTTTGGCCGGCTAAAATCTAGCTGTATTCAACTAGACGTATAAGAAAATTTAAGTACCTTTTAGCTGCACTTTTTTTCAAATAATACAGCATTTTATATGATTTATTTGTGTTGCATTGAATATTAACTGAACTGGAAGTTTTGACTCTGTTTTTTCAGTTAGCATTTGCTAGATTTTATTGCCTGTTAGAATTCCTGCATAGACAGTAATTGCAGTCGGGGGTAGTCTCATTCATTGATATACTGTTACTGCCTATTTAAATGGTACATTTTGGAATATTTTCTGCTTAAAACCTGAGCTTTGGCTGGCTATGATCTAGTTGTATTCAACTGGACGTATAAGAGAATTTAAGTACCTTTTAGCTGCACTTTTTTCAAATAATACAGCATTTTAAATGATTTATTTGCATTGCATTGAATATTAACTGAACTGGAAGTTTTGACTGTTTTTTCAGTTAGTTCCCCACCCACCCTCCCTGGTTTTGTTTTGGTGTTAATCTTGGTGGCTTTGAAATTGCCCACCCCTCTTGTAAATTTGTGTTTGGATACTCCTTCTGGGCCCATCTCATTTGCTCACTTAACTGAGTGCAGTGAGATCATATTCTTATTTCAGGCACTCCTACTGTGTACAAAAGAGCATCTGGGAAAGAAAAAAAATGTTAAGCTTGTTTCCTGCCTTTCCTGTAAGTGGTGTAGACTGTTTGTAGGCTTCCGAGCCCCCAAGTCTTTCTGTGTTGGAGGGAAGCCTTCTAGCTTAATTTTGTTTCTTAGAACTAGGCAGTTTTCTAGTTTCAGCACACACATCTGTTTCTTTGAACTCAGCACTTGTTCAGAACTCGTATGCACTAAATAAGCTGCAAAAATGACTACAGCACTCAACTATCCTCACTTGTCTAGAGGAAAGCAGTTTTTAGTACTTAATAAAAAAGCACCTATCCAGGCATGTCTAAGGGTCAGCTCCCGGTGATTTCTCCTGTCTACCTGGTGAATCTGGGCATCTTGGGGCAATGCAGCAATTGCCTCTTGTACACAGACAACCCTCTCCTCCTACCACCCAACACTACAACCTATGAGAGATGCGCTTATATAGCCAAACTGGAAACTAAGCTCTCTTCACCCAAGACTGGACTAGACAGTCAAGAGGAGAAGGTAAACACTTGCACCACACCACACTCATCACATAGTCCCTCAAAACCTACACTACCAAAACACACACATAGAAACACAAAACACACATCTACATTCACTGAGGCTCTCAATAAAAACCTGCCCAAGCATCAGGGACCTCCAAAGCAGAAACACAAGCAGACTGCACCCCCCAACACAACCCAAATGACACATAGCCCACAAACTCAGTGTGCCACTCAACCACAGCCCATAAGGCATAACGTACCCAAAACTCTAGTCATAGGTGACTCTATAGTCAGGCACACTGATGTTCCACTCACCAAGCTAAACAAGGAGAATGTTACTGTCAGCTGCCTGTCAGGTGCCAGGATCCGCCACATAACCCACGCACTCAGGTCACTCTACAACAAGTACAAATATGACACTGTTATTGTCCATGTTGGTGTGAATGACCTGAGATGTACCTCCCTAGACTACATGAAAAGTGATATGGAGGAGGTCTCCGATCTTGTAGCCCAGGCAGGTATGACCCTAGCCCTGAGTAACATCCTGCCATCACCCAGAATGATACCACAGTACAAGAAAAAAATTATTGACTTCAACAATTGACTAAGCTTCTGGTGTCATTCTAAGGGGATCCAGTATTTGTCTGCCTGGGACGACATGATCAACAGACCACGATGCTTTGCCAGAGATGGCCTGCACCTGTCGCCTTTGGGATTCCGGATACTGACTAAGGCTCTTGCCACCCCTATAGTGCCTTTTTTAGGAAGGTTCAAATGACAAATTCACCACTGTAACAGGTACAAGCAAGCAAAATCTGAGGGTAATGCTACTCAATGCTAGAAGTCTAAACCTCAAAATGCACTTACTCGAGGCACTTCTTAAAATGGAGAAAATTGACATCTGTGCAGTGACAGACCTGGTTCAAAGCTCCAGAGAGCACCCCTGCATTACCAGGCTATAATTCATACCACACCTTTTGGCCACCTAACCTGGAATGAATCACTAAAGGGGGAGGCATGTCCATATTTATTAAGGATATCCACACCTCCAGGCCAGTTGTACAGCATAATGCATCCGAGATTATCCAAGTGCAACTAACTCTGGGCAAGACCACAATCCAAATTGTAGCTTGCTACAGACCCCCCCCCCACCATGCCCCAGGATTCCCACTCCTCATTTCTTGATACACTGGAAAGTATTAGGGTACAACCCAACACCCTAATAATGGGCAATTTCAACTACCCCACCATTAACTGGGAAAACTACTCATGTAGCAACTCTTTTGCTCAACGTTTTCTGGAATTCATAAATTCCAACACCTTGGATCAACTTATTCACAACCCCACCAGGGGCAGCAATATCCTAGACCTGGTGATGGGCAACCGGTGTTCCACACAAGAGGTCAATTCCTCATTGCTCAGATCCGACCACAAGCTAATCACCCTAGATATCCACATCCCGCCACCACCCCCAATTAGGAAACCACCGTTAAAAACTTCTCCAAAGCCAACTTCACACTTCTTAAGAAAGAAGTGGAAAACTTCATGACACCCATGCAGATGGACAATAGAGGTATGACTGCTGAATTCTACACAAATGCACTTTATAATCACTTACATGAGTGCATGGATCATGCTATCCCTAATAGAGCCAAGATGCTATCCTCCAAAAAAAGGAAGCCAATCTGGTGGTCCTCTGCCATAAACAAACTCTACAACAGAAGAAAGAAACTGTTGCAAAAAAGGGTAAAATCCTATGATTGGAGGAAATCTCTGGTCAACCTCAGTAAGAAGCTGAGATCCCTAATAAAATCCTCCAAAGCTAGTTACGAAAACAAAATTGCCACTGACTCTAAAGACAACCACAAAGCATTATATAGCTATGTCAAGAATCTCAATGGCAACACTCAGATCTGCTCTGAGTTACAGCACAATGGCACTAAATATACAGAACCAACTGATATTGCCAACATCCTGGCAGATAGGTTCAGTGCTAACTTTACCCCCCTCTCACCCCCTAAAGGGCCCATATCTATACTGGAAGAATGCAAAGTTCCTGTAATTACAGCTGCACAGGTAAAAAACACACTCTCCAAAGCCAAGAACACAGCATCCATGGGACCTGACAATATCCCAGACTCCATTCTACATGAACTACAGAATGAACTGGCACCCTACCTAAGTACCATGTTCAATCATAGCCTCACCTCAGGCTTTGTGCCCACTGAATGGTGCACCACGATGGTTATCCCACTCCACAAAGGGGGAGCCACGATGGACCACGGGAACTACCGCTCCATTAGCCTGACGAGCCTGGTCTGCAAGGCCAATGAACATATCATCATGGAACTCATAAACAAAGACACTGGTAATCTCCAAACTCTGGACCCTACCCAGTTCGTGATTATAAAAGGCAGATTATGTCTCCTAAACCTGATTGACTTCTTTGAAGCAGTCACCAAAGCCATAGATGAGGGTAAGGTGGTTCACACAGCTTATCTAGATCTCGCCAAGGCTTTCGACACCATCCCCCACTCTGGAATTATAGATAAGCTCACTAAACTAAGAATAAATCCCTATGTCACAAGATGGGTTGCCAACTGGCTCATGGACAGAACCCACACTGTGAAAGTAGCAGACTCCAAATCAGAACTTCAGACCAGTGACAAGTGGAGTACCACAGGGTTCAGTCCTGGGTCCTCTCCTGTTTGGTATCTACTTCTCTGAAGTACAGGCTAACACAGAAGGTCTTTGGCTAACAAAGTTTGCAGATGACTGCAAACTAGGAGCCATAATAGAAACTCCTAATGATGTGGACATACTACAAAAGGGCCTCACTGAGAAAGATGCCTGGTGTCAAAGCCATGGCCTGAAGCTCAATGCCAAAAAGTGTATTGTCATCCCCTTTGGTAAAAACTCTGCACTCATGAACTACCACATAAGTGGTAGTCTACTTAATGCCAAAAGTGTGATAAGAGACCTTGGGACACAGGTGGACAGTAGTCTCTCCTTTGATAATCACATCACCACAGTGGTCAGGAAATCCTTCTACATGGCTCACCTCATCACAAAAGGTTTCTCATCCAGAAAAAAAGAGGTCATTGTTCCCCTCTACTCATCACTCATTAGACCCATTATAGAGTACAACGCCCCTTTTGGTATGTACCTCACAAAACATCTACAACAACTGGAAAGGCCACAGAAATTCCTCACAAAGAGGATTACTGGCCTCAAACAGATGCCCTATGCAGACCGTCTCAAAAAACTCCAGCTTTACTCCGTCGCATATCGCCTACTCAGAGGCGATTTCTACCTAAAATACAAAGCTATGTCAAACCCATAGCTGGTGGACATGCTCCACTTAGAGAAATCCCAATCCCTCTGAGCTACAGGCTCTAGGGACCTAAACCTTGTTACCACAATAAACAGAACATGATGGAGGGATAGATTCCTGTCCCAGAGACTTTCCATACTCTGGAACAGACTACCTATCTATGTCAAGCAGAGCTCCTCATTAGCACTCTTCAAGAAAAATCTTGATGATTGGATGGGAAATAGGAAATTCATCCCAGGGATCTCTTCTGTGGCTCTGCTTGACAGGGGCACAGGAAAATAATTTTCTTGGCTAGGCTTATATAGGCCCTAGGGCTAATAGCCTAGTACCTACCTATGAACCTATATGTACCTACCTATGAACCTATATATATATATATATATATATATATATATATATATATGAAAATATATGCACATATGCAAGGGAACGTAAACAAAACAAATACACACACACACACACACACACACACACACACACACATATATATATATATATATAGAGAGAGAGAGAGAGAGAGAGAGAGATATGTGTGTGTGTATATATATATATATATATATATATATATATATATATATATATATATATATATATATATATATATATACCTTAGTTCAAGGGGTCTGGACCAAGCCAAACAAAGTGGGTGGACAAGGGTATGGAAACAGGAACACATTAGAAATAATTGGGTAGATAAACTGAGGACATTCCTACAGTAACACTGTCCTAACATATGTTGAATGCAATGTCAAATGACTGAGAAATCAATTGCCTGTCATTATGTAGTGAGTCCATTCCACATATCATCCCACTGAATTGTCAGAAATACTCACCTGACATGGGAAACATACCAAATATATGAGCCAGACAACTTTACATCTTATGAACACCTGGAGAGTTGAGAGCTATGATTGCAGCTATGTAACATTAAGGAAACTACACTAAGTTGACAAGCATGTCATGAAGAACTGTCCAAAATACAGTCAGGACAACACCACACTACCCCAAAACAGCTCTGGGGAATTACGCATACATTAGCTAATACAGCATGTACTACAGGGATGTAACTGTACTGAAAAAAAGATACCGATGTGAAAGTGCATGCACACACCCAGTTGCACCACAGCCACAGCAACATACCGGTAAGCCTACCACACCCTACAGTATAATGACGGTGTGGACAGATATATCTTGGATGACAGTCACACAATACCCCTATATATACTGTCCCAGGTCACAGTGTAGACAGACTTGTGTGATGGTATGGGACATGTCTCAGAATGCCCATACAAACATGGACTGCTGATAGACCACTGGTAACTGGAGCAGCATGCACAGTTGGATACAAAAGGATGCATGCCACTCACATCTGCCCCCTACCTTACACAGGCAAACTAATAAGGAAACAGTATGCTGCTACAAATTCTTGATAGGCCGTACACAATGGCCAGACATATACTGACCTCCTGACTGTATAGAGTTCCACAGATTGTCTAGCCTTTGCCCTCATGTTTATGGCCCCTACCCCAGAACATGTGAGGGATTCCACAACATCACTGGGATGATATCAGGAATGACAGCACTAAATAATGATAGACCATACCTATCTACCTCATAGTGCATGACATATGTACAAAGTCTGACACAATAGGGGTACAGTGGCCCAGAAACAGGGGCATATGTACAATAGTGCTGTTATAAACTGCAAACATCATTTACAATAAGGTGTATGGCAGTGTGGTAACACATCAACTGTGTCATAGCTGAAGTACAGCTGTACACAATTACCAGGTCTGTATAACAGTTATTGCATGTGCCACAGAGTTTATAGGTGTGAGGGGTGTATACAGCTAATTGTATGATAGTAGACATCAGCAGCTATTTTAAAGTGGACAATGGGAGGTTTATTGGATGTAACACACCTCAGATTGTTGAAAATCCACACCCCTAGAGGATATTGTGTTGACCAAATACACAGAGAATACCATTCACACACACACACATGCACAGGATCACAATTTCCAGTGTTTATTTTGGAACTACAGTGTTAGGCAGTTATCACAGGTGGCACAGAGCTTATAGCGTGGGGAGTATTCCACAGTATGTGTAAAGTGAATTACATCATGTTCCCTTGTAAGGTATGGCAGTCGGGGGTGTACTGGGTGTGAATGGACTCAATACTGTCACGCATGAGTCTACATACTCGCAAACACTGCTATACACACCAATGCACACACACAAATGTGCCAATACTGTGATTAGCAGCCCTACCTCTCTAGCTATTCATTCCATACTGTTACATGGCTCTTGCACACATCATGGTGCTTATAGGTCTGCAGAGTGTCTACAGATACCTCTATGGTTGATGTAAAAAGCAGCCCTCATAGAATGGAATGCAGGATGTGTGCTGGGAGTACCATGGCCTAAAATTGTAAACCATGGCTCTAGTCTTCACTCAAACACTCTCAGGATACTGCTCTTGCATGCGTACATGCACACACACACACACACACACACACACACACACACACACACACACACACACACACACACACACACACACACACACACACACACACACACACACACACACACACACACACATACACACACACACACACACACTCACGCACAGATTTGCCAGGACTGAGATTAGAACCCCTACCTATCTAGTTATTGCTACTAAACTGTTATTTATTTATTACACATGTCACAGAGCTTATAGGGTGAAGTGTGTTCCATGGTTCCTCTAAGGTGAACAACATCATCAGGCCTTGTAAAGTATGGCAATGGTAAATGTACTGGGTGAGAACAGACTCAAAATAATCTATAGAAATATACATAATGACAAACACAGATACAGTCATACACATATTTGCCAGAACTTAGGTTAGCAGCCCTGCCTATCTTGTCAGTCAGTCCATACTGTTACATAGTTCCTACACACAGCACATCCCTTATTGGGCTGAATAGTGACATCAGATACCTCTACAGTTGATGGAGACAGCGGGCCTCATACAGTAGACCTTGGGACATGTACTGGGAATATCATGGTCTAACAATGTAAAACCCATCCTCCTATTGGATATAGTACTCACTCAAACACAGGATACGGTTGTCACACACACAGTCACATATTTACCAGGGCTGAGATTAAAACCCCTACCTACCTAGTTATTGGTACTACAGTGATATACATTTCTCACACTTGCCACGGACCTTGTAGGGTGAAGATTGTTCCATGGCTCTTCTAAGGTGAACAACATCACCAGCCCTTGTAAAGTTTGACAATGTGCAGTGTACTGGGAGAGTGAGTCCTCAAAATGCTGTCTCATACAAATATACACATGTACAAACACTTACACACACACGCATACACACGCGCACACACACACACACACACACACACACACACACACACACACACACACACACACACACACACACACACACACACACACACACACACACACACACACACACACTCACACACTCTCTTTGCCAGTACTGAGATTCATAGGTGCATGTGTTCATAGGTGTGTACCAGGCTAATGGCTATGGAGCCATTAGAAGCCTAGCCCATGGGAGTACCCTGGCATCATGTCACCTGACATTTGTCCACAGTGCGTCTATCGACTATTGCCACTTGAATGATCCCCATGGTGACAGTTAAATTCCCCATCCACTCATCCAGATTTCTCTTGAAGAGGGCCAGTGAGGTGCTCTGATTGACATGTATGTGACATATAGTCCATAACCTGGCCAGTCTCTGGGTTATGGACCTGTTCCCAGGATGTTCTGTTGATTGTGGTAATGAGGTGCAGATGTTTTGGGATTTCACTAGATGTGGCATTCTTAACAGGGCTGGGCAGACATGGCTTTGTCAGTTAAGCAGAGATTGCATGTAAGTAGCCAAGATGTGATCGAGAATACTTGGAGGTATTGGACTTTGTCCATATAGTACAGTTGTTTAAGGCCTAGGGTCCTATTTGTGAGGTACATTTGCAGCCTCCCCAGTTGTTGCAGGTGTCTCGTGAGGTACATGGCAAATAGGCCATTATACTTGATGTCTGGCCTAATGAGGGGAGAGTACACAGAGACATTGACCTCTTCTTTCCTAGATGCAATACCTTTAGTTATGAGATGTGCCACATAGATGGACTTTCTGTCCACAGTGGCAATGTGGTGGTCATAAGAGAGGTTACTGTCAACCTATATTCCCAGACCTCTTATAATGACTTCTGTGTCAAGTGGACTACCAGCGATGGGGTAATTCATGAAAACCACGTTGATCCAGAGGGGATGGCGAAACATTTCTTACCACTGAGCCTAAAGCCAGTGTTTGGACAACAGTCATAGGTCTCAGTGGGGACTGTATGAAGGATGTCAACATAATTTGGGGATTTAAACATAGCACCCACCTTGCAGTTATCTGCAAAGATTGTCAGCCAGAGTCCCTTTGTGTTGAGCTGGATGTCAGATGCATACATACCGTACATGGGGGGAACCAGGGCCAGACCCTATGGTACTCCAGTCGTGACTGGTCAGCAGTCTGACATGGAGTCTACTGCCTTCACACTGTGGGTTCCATCCATGAGCCAGTTTGCAACCCAACTAGTGACATAGGAGTTGATGCCTTGCTGAGTATGTTTGTCTATGATTCCTGAGTGGGGAATGGTATCAAAGGATTAGAAGCCCCACCTATCTTGTTTTTGATACCATAGTGTTACATAGTTATTTCACATAGCACACTGCTTATAGGGCTGCAGAATGTCTACAGCTACCTCTACAGTGGTTGACAAGAATGGGTCCTGTACAATGGACTTTGGGACGTGTACTGGGTGGACCACACTAAAAGATTGCAAATCCCACCCCCCAATGGATTTGGCTCACAACCACACACACACACACACACACACACACACACACACACACACACACACACACACACACAAAAACACAGGCAATACTGTTCTCACACGCACACATTGACTAGGACCGAGGTTCAAACCCCTAACTATCTAGTTATTGCTACTACAGTGTTATGCATTTACTGCATGCACCACAAAGCTTATAGGGTGAAGGGCATCCTACATTCATTCTAAGGTGAGGGACATCAGCAGCCCTTGTAAAGTATGGCAACTGGAGATGAACTGGTTGTGGACGGCCACAAAATACTGTAACCTACAGATATGCACATATATAAACACAAGCACACTCACATTTGCCAGGACTGAGATTAGACCCCCTAATTAACTAGTTTGTTGCACTATAGTAGTACACTGTTATCCCAAATGCCACAGAGCTTATAGGGCTGATAGCTGCCAAAGGTATCTGTAAAGATGACTGACATCAGCAGGACTGCTAAAGTAGGGCAATGGGAAATGTACTGGGTATGAATGGCCTCAAAATCTTTAACCTACAAGCATGCACACACTTTTATATTTGCCAGGATTGAGATTACAAACCCTACCTAAGTAGTTTGTTGCTCTATAGTAGTATGCAGATGTCGCAAGCACCACAGATATTATAGGGCTGATGGCTGCCCAAAGGTATCTGTAAAGGTGACTGACATCAGCAGTACGGCAAAAGTAAGGTGATGGGAAGTGTACAGGGTGGGAAACAACTCAAAATGGTACAATCCACACAGGATATGATTCTCATACACACACATACTTGCCAGTATTGAGATTAAAACTGCTGCCTATCTAGTGATTTGTATTATAGTGTTATGTATTTATCACATGCACTATAAAGCCTACTGGGCTGACAACTGGCCAAAGGTGCTGATAAAGGGAATGACATCAGCAGGATTGATAAAGTAGGGCATGGGTGGGAAAACTATCAAAATGCTTCTTCTTACAAACATACACACACACACACACACACACACACACACACACACACACACACACACACACACACACATTTGCCGGATCTGAGATTAGAACCCCTGCCTAGCTAGTGATTTGTACTAAAGTATTACACAGTTATCACATGCACTACAGAGCTTACTAAGCTGACCACTGGCCAAAGGTGCTGATGAGGGGAATGATATCAGCAGGAGGGTTAAAGTAGGGCAGTGGGCAAGAGACTTATCAAAATACTTATTTGTATAAACACACACACACACACACACACACACACACACACACACACACACACACACACACACACACACACACACACTTGCCAGATCTGAGATTAGAACCCCTGTCTAGCTAGTAATTTGTACTATAGTGTTACACAGTTATCACACATGCTACGGAACTTACTGGGCTGACAAATGGCAAAGGTGCTGATAAGGGCAATTACATCAGCAGGACTGCTAAAGTGGAGCACTGGGAAGTGTTGTGGGTGGGAATGGCCTAAAACTGTTTCACTTACAAACACACACACACACACACACACACACACACACACACACACACACACACACACACACACACACACACACACACACACACACAGCTGCCAGTATTGTACTATAGTGTTATGCAGTTATTGCACATGCTACAGAGCTTATAGGGGTGATAGGTGTCCAGTGATACTTCTAAGGTGAATGACAGCAGTAGATCTTGTGAGGTAGGGCAATATGAAGTGTATTGAGTGGGGACAGTCTCCTAATACTTAGACCTACAGACACACACACACACACACACACACACACACACACACACACACACACACACACACACACACACACACACACGATGTGATATTATAAACCCAACCTCAATACTGTTACACAATGGAGCTCACCTTTTATGCTGGCACATGCAACTGTTTACAACTGTATGCCACTGTCCACAGCAGGACATCACTGTATGCCATTCAGGGTATCTGTGTGTGTGACTCACTCTGTCTGTGTCCCCCTGTGTCTCTCTCTCTATCACTGTCTGTCTCTCACTTCCCCACATCTATGTGTGTGTATGTTTGACATATGTTATCTGTTGCCCATATATATGCATATGTAACTCATACAACAGATGCAGATATATCACATATGGGCCAACTACAGCTAGCTGAGGCTAATCCTGTCTGATGTGTGTGTGTGTATGTGTGTGTGTGTGGGGGGGCATTTGAGGTATACATAGCTGTCTGTATGCACAGACATATATACACAATACAGTCATATATTCTGATGTGGGTTCCAACATGTCCTGTGATTCTCTAAGTGTAGGAGCATGTCTAGTGTGACCTTCTATAGCTAGAGTTGAACTCCATTCCAGAGATAGGTGTACTCCAGTTCAGGGCTTTGTGTGCCACAGCCATACCTCTCAGGAGTGCACAGGACGTTCCTCAGGGTACTGGGTTTGTTTAGCATGCATTTTCTGACATATCTGTATCCTGACACTGCAATGTATTGTGTCATTATCTAGTGCCAGACATCTTCAGATCTTCACAGTGCTCGCCTCCGTCTGCCTACAGGAGCAGGCTCAGGAGCTTCATCCTCTGAGTCCTTCTGTGCCTGTGGGAACCTTTGCAATGGTGGTGGGCTGTGTGGCTCTTCCCTGTACTGTTCCTGCAGCAGCTGTTTCCACAGGATCATATTGTGTAGCATGGCACATACTATGAACATGTGTGCACATGTTGCTGGAGAGTACTGCAAGGCTCCACCAGATATGTCAGGGCAGTGGAACCGTGACTTGAGAATCCCAAACACACTCTATAATGATCTTGGTTTGTGCATGTGCCTCATTATGGCATTTTTGTGTGGGTGTGTGTGCATTTCTGATGGGTGTTATCATCCATGGCTCCAGTGCATAGACAGCAACCCTCACCATATGGCCATACGGGATGCCCCCATTGGCAAATACCTGATACAGTTGTGACAAATGCCAGATGTGGGAGTCGTGATAGCTTCCAGGGCTGCCAGCACACACATTCATGTTAATGCCCTGGGAATTGCACATGGCCTGGCAGTTGATGGTGGGGAATCCCTTGCGGTTTATGTCGACCCTACCCTCTTCACTGGGTGGTGCTTTGATGTGCCTGTGCATGCAGTCTATGGCACCCAGTACCTCTGGCTATTCTGCTACATGGTGGAAGAGACACATATTGCTGGTCCTCTCCTCATGGGTGTTGGGGAAGTAAATGTGTTCACCATTATGTGGTAGCATGGCATCCAGGAACTGGTGGAGTACCCTGGATGCAGATTCCTGTGATACCCCCATGATGTCCCCAGCAGGTACCTGTAGCTAGAATTCTTAAGGCTATACATAGCTTGGTATCCACTGGAATGGGTTCCCCTCTGTTGGCTACAAGTCTGAGCTGAGACCGGCATATTTCAATGATTTTCTGAACTATGTCTCTATCCATGTAGCCCCTGATAAGTTACCCTGGTTCTGAACACTCTTCTCCTCCTCCGTCTGTGGAAGTTGTCAGCATTATCCTCGTCTCTGCCCTCAGCCTCTGGCACATACTGATGGGTCAATGCAATGGCAGCCCCTAACATTTTTCCAGTTAAAATTCCCCCACATGTGTACACCAATGGTGCAGAGTTTGTCGGAAAAAACAGACTGTAAGGTGTTTCCATAGTTTATACTGTTGTGATGCAGATGCTGCCTGTATGATTGGCTGTCTATGATGCACTCCCCCTGCTGGCTATATAATTTGTTCTTAATTGCTTTTATTGTGCTATTTTCTATTTATTCCCTTTTTTCCCTTCCCATTTCCTCCCCTTTTAAGCCCCGTGGTGTGCTGCACAAACCCGGTGCCCTAATGTAAACAGTCCTGCTAGTTCTAGTTTTTTTTTTGTTTGTTTGTTTTAGACCCAGTGTGCACCATGCATACATGTTTAGCTAATGTAAACGTGAAGAAATGGCCCTCCTTGGATGTTAACACTCTCTTCATTTCATGGAATAAGTCAATAAAGCCTCAGACACACGCCTCCTTGCTTAGCTGTGCTTAGCTAAGCTTATCTGTGCTCCATAGGACTCCAATGTGCTTACAACATGCCTGACATAACCTCTTTTCATGTCTGTTGCTCCTCTTAGTTACACGGTTAGGTGCAGTTTGGCACTTAGAAGGTTTTTGTGATTCAGTAAATTTCCCCTCTTTTGCATACCCCACTGCCTTAGTCCATAGTTACTGCACTAACACCAGAGCGTTTCCCCTTGATAATCACTGTTGCCTGGTATTGTTTTGATTCTGCATGCCATAGACTATAATAACAAACTGCAGATTTCCCTTAAAAGTTTTGAGTTTTCACATTTTCTTTTTATTTTCAGCATGATCCCGTTTGCGCACCACTGCCCTATGCTTAAATGTCCGAGATCAGCCAAAAAGATAACTTTAATTTTTATAAAAAATAAGCACTTTTCCATGCCAATGGCCATATATTTGGCCATTGGCATGCCTCAAGACCATAATAAATGCTTTTTTGGAGCTGTCATGCCTCTGTTTTGTTATTTGCAGAAATGTATTTGGTTAGTAGCCAAATACATTTCTGCAACTAACACTGTTCTTGCACGGATACCTGCCTGCTTGCTGAATCACTAATTCACCTCATTTGCATGGTTTGCATAGGTAATTAGCATTCTTCACTGGTTTCCGTGCAAGAACAGTGTAGGCAGACTCATGCACATTAAAACATTAGTTTACTGGATCGCTTGGCAGCCATATTCTGTGCAGGAGCGGTTACACTGTTCCTGCATGGAAAAATTACTTTATTGAATCCTGGGGATTATTTATCATTTCCTGTACTTGATGTATGTTATGTTTTCACTCTTCCTCACTTTTATACTTCATGGACCCTTTAACCAGTAATTAGTTCAACATCAAGCACCACTTAAGATCAACATTCTTGACAACATTGCTTTTGTTCTCAGCTGATGATTTATTTGCTGCAAATGTGAAGTACAGAGAATTATGGTCAGTCTCTGTTCATGACTGCTTGTTATGTATTTGAGACATGAATGCCATGAAATTCACCTCAAAAATGAATTTTGATAGGTGAAACTTGCCATCCGTGTCAAGAACACACAATATAGGATTATGATCGGAGATCCTATAATAATTCTTTGTAGTTCATGGAGCTTTATTTGCACCATGTGCTACCAGTTACAGAAAAAAGAAAGAACAAAAGAAAGAAAGAAAGAAAGAAAGAAAGAAAGTAAGTGTAGGAGCATGAAGTGATTTACAAGCTTTGACAGCTGGTGAAGCACTTTGTGAGAACTGTCAAACAGACAGTAGGATACTTCTCATCTTCTTTTCTAAAGAATTCCGGACAGATCCAAAAGTAATAATGGGACAATGGATAAAAAATTAGGAACTTATTTAATTAATGCTCTAATTCACTTATAAAGTTAATAGAATCATGTGACTTGCATCAATTTGCATTTTCTAAAAAAATAAGAACTATAAAACATTAATGTCTAACCATTATTGACAGGTAGTAATCCTCAGTGATTTACCAGAAAATTAAAATTTTACAAGGGACAGGGCAAAAGTATGAGCAAAATCAGAGACATTTTGCATAATCAGCCATAGATGAGAAGAACAGCAAGCAGAAACAAAGCACTCCTGTGGCAGAAGGCAAATTTATCTTTTAAAAGCTGTTAGATCCTTTGTTTTGCCATATGTTCTGTTTTTAAGTGTGGCATAGTATAGTTCTAACAGCTTTTAAAAGCTGTTTTACCCCCTACCACTGTTCTTTACTGGTGACTGTTAGTCTCTCATGTGAGACCTGATCTTAACAGGTTTGAATAAGGTTTTGTTAAGTACCCCTTACATGCTGTTAAGATCAGTTCTCATACTTGCGAAGTGCTTAACAAGTTTATCTTTTCCCAGTTTTGGAAGGTAATTGTGGTACTCCATGCATTACATAATATTCTGTCATTAATGCTTTAAACCATATTTACTCACTTCACTCATATGAAATTTCCACAAATAAATATTATATCAACTTTCCTTATATTTCCCTTCTAATATACTTTTTTTTCTTTGTGTTTCATGCCATTCTCAAATTGTGTTGCATTTTTTCTTCCATTACTCTACTAAGCAATGAAATAGGGCCACGCAATTTTCCATAGAACCTAAAAGCAGTTAATGATGCTGAGAAAACAAAGTGGTTCATCAGTCTTTTAGCCATCATCCTGTTCAAGTTATGCAGGACTGCTCTTCTCACTGAATTTACCCCAGAATCACAGATGATAGAAAGCACCACACTTAATAACTCAAATTGTTTCAAAGAGGGAAACATAAACTTCTCACAAAAAGAATGAAAGAATAAATAAACATACATATATACATACATAGATAAATAAATAATATTGGTCCTTCCTTATTACAGTGGCCCTGGTGATATAATAATGTAAATAGTGAACAGGATGAATAAGGAAGTATTGTGTTTTATTAAGCCGGTACATGTTCTTGCTACATTAACATTAACAATCACAATTCATAGGACAGCATAATTTCAGCAATTTGGTAGTATGTAACACAGTGTCATTTGCTTTACTGAGTAACGTTACTGATTCAATGATGTATACTTCAAAGAACTCCTGCTGTATATAAGATGGTCTGCATTTGCGATTGCTCAAAACAAGTGTATTCTATACTACAGGATTTCTTTGCTTTATATTTAATTAAGCCATTACATTATTGTGTCTGTTGATGTGCATTTGTACTTGTTTGCTTGGAGCGTATTACATACTGCAGGCATTCTTTGGTTTACAATTCATTACGTCATGACATTTCTGCCTGGGCTTACTTCCTTATTATAGCGGCCTTACCTGTCTTTCTGTTGTACATCATTAAGACGTGATTTTCAAGGTTATTTAAGGCTGGAATTGTCATGGTTTAATGAAATGCAAACCAAAGAAATCTTGCAGTATATAATACAGTGAATGGTGCAGTGGATCAGCGGTAGCATTGTCGCTTTACAGCAAGAGATTCTCTAGTTTGATTCTCGGCTGGGGTGCCTTCTGTGTGGAGTCTGCATGTCCTCCCTGCATTCATGTGGGTTTCTTCTGGGTGCTCTGGTTTCCTTCCATGTTACAAAGACATGCATCTGGAGCATTTTTCTCTGGGCCTCCACTGAAAATTGGCTTCATTCCAAGTTGGACTTTCCCAGTAAACAAATGTTAAATAAAAAATACACTCCAAGCAAGCAAATGCAGATTTCTCCTGGGCCACTATAATAAGGAAGTAACATAATATTTTTCCTAAAGGTACTGCATTTATGAACTATGTGTTTTTTGTAAGTAAACTTAAATACTTTCCAAAAATGTCCTGTTTCTCCAGTTTTCTCTCTCACACATCAGTCCACCATCCTAACACAACTTTCTTCATCAAAAGTTAAACTCTGCTTAGTGCACATGTAGTGTAGGCGTTGATGAATCTGGCCCATCTCATTCTAGGGTGCTCTTATTTTACCCCTGTACATACCTTTGCCATCTAACCAAACTGTCAGTTAATAAGTAATGTCACCCATGTCTAATCAATCAATTTTACCCCCTAAAATGTTCACTTCAGATATACTTCCTAACTGCTCAGGATTCACTCTGCAAAATGCTTTTATTTTCTACATCTTTTTCTATTGTTTGAACCTCTTGTCTTTAACCTCCCTATATTATCAACAATTTTCTCTAACAATCTGCAACATGTCTTCACTGTCTCTCCCTTGTGTATCATATACCAGTTAAAATTTGCTCCAGATGTAGTCTGTATCTCAGAAGTACTATTTTCATTAATATCCTGTAATCATTATTACACAGCACTAATGATTACCAATTACTGCGATACTCCTTATCATTCTTAATCCATATGAATTTGACAATGCCTCTGTAATCTTCTTCCAGCTTAAACTCCTCTGTCAATCATTCATTGAAAAGTAATATAAAATTTTTCTTCTAAACCATCCTCATCGGCTTATATAACTTTACAAGATGTGATGTTCTTCTGATTTAACTGTCTTTGAAACAACATCCAGCGTATCCATTGCAATTCCCTTTTCTGGCAGGGGGGGCTAGATGGCCATCTGAAAGTAGCACATTTAGAGCTCCACAAAACTACTTTAAAAAACAGAAAAAATAATTATTTGTTTCTAGAAAAAACTGTCAAATATCACTGATAAACATCTTTATTACCCATATACCAACTTTGGAAAATATTCGTCAAACTTTTCCTGTCAGAATTATCTGGAGTTTAAACTTGTAATGTGAAAATGAGTAGCTCAAAGAACTCTCACTCAGCAACAACTCTGAAAAAAGAAATCCAGCTGATGTCCTCTACATTACAAGAGTTATCTTTGAAAATGGACAGTTTCAAGGACAATTTAGAAAATCTAAATGAAAACTGTCAAAAACAAACTGAAACCTTTAAAGAATTATTACAACAATTTCAAACAAAAATATCAGACATCGAAACATAATTATGTGACATAGAAGGTAGGCTTAAAGAGGAAGAAATCCAGGGTGAATTTCTCCAACAATAGAACAAGTGGCTTATTAATAAGGTAGGTGATTTGGAAAATAGAGAAAGGAGAACTAATATAAGAATCTTTGGGGAACCAGAGAGGACAGAGGGTGAAGATATTATTTTATTTTTAAATTCCTGGTTACCTGGCATCTTAGACTTAAAGGAAGGTTTATCCTGTGGTATAGAAAGGGTGCATAGAGCTATAGGAAAACCAATTCCTTCCTCATCTATCTCTACACCAAGATCTATTGTAGTAAAATTTATTTCTTATCTAGACAAAGAACTTGTTCTCAAATCTGCTTGGAGGAAAAGTCCATTGAAATACAAGCAGTCAAATCACATTTGATAATGATTATTCCTCCAGAGTCCTAGAAATGAGAAAAAAAAACTGGACACTTGTGAAGTTACTTAAAATAAAATAAAAGCCCAACTCACATCCCCTGCAAAAATAAAATTCTTTTTTTCAAATGAAATGAGGACTTTTAATAACATTGAGGAAGCAACTACCTTCATCAAAAACAACAACATAATAGCAATTCCAGAAGACATCCTCTCTGAAAAGATCTCCTGAAAAAAATACTTGGACTGATGTGAAGAAAAAAAAAGCAAAGAACTGAATTAAAAAGTATTGTTTCTACTGCTTCTCTCAAAGAATCAACTAAAACATGAGACACTTGCTAAAGGAAAAAAAAAGTATGTGCAATATTTTTATTTTCTCAGTACTTTTCCCCTTTCTATGAAGTATTTCCACTGTTTTTTCCATTTAAATTTATGCAAGTATTTAATATTTAAATATTATCACAAATGTTACAATGTGAAAGCAACATCCTAACTAATATTGTTGTTTCAATACTTGACGGGGGTCGGGAAATGGAGGGAAATGGCACATGGGAGAAACAATCTGCTGAGACATTGTTAATGTTGAAAACTTAGTAGTTAAGCTGCATAAGTTATGCATGGTTTCAATGCAATTGTAATAATGTGTGACATTTAGATTGCTTACAGACATTAAATTTCATTTCTGTGATGAAACTTGCTTCTAGGGAAAATCTAGGTATAAGACAGTGTCTATGAGCTTTCAAAAACAGTTAACATTTTTGCTATTACAGTTAAAATTCTCACATTCAAATGTGTGACGTTCTCGGAGCCCAAGAATTGTCAACAACTTTCACAGAGTCACGCCTGAGGCTATAAATGCATCTATCGCATTGCAATGAGCCAGAAATGTTCATTCAGCCTTATATTTACAAAATCCACTCACACCAGCTAAAACCAATAATGCAAACAGGTTATAAAAATCTAAAGAGAAAGGGAAATAAAAGAAAGAAAGGAAAGGGAAAACTAAGACAATGAATGGGAATCAAGCTATTTCACTTATTATTACTTATTTACAAATGTTCAGAAGCTCTCTCTTCAGCAACACATCACTTACTTCTTTTCCTTTTTTTTAATCCAGAATCCACACTGCATAGTTTTAACAAATTCTCTCATATTAAATGCAACCTCATTTGTAAGCTAGAAAGAAACACATTAGAGATGTGACATCGCAGTGTACATTCCCCTACGCACTTCATCAATGTCTTAAAAGAGACAAACAGTCTCTTAAATATGTCAAATGGAAAAAGGTGATAAAAGAGTGGAAAATAAAGAATAGCTTAGGGAAAAGTGAATTAATACAAAAGTGGAGTTGCACATTAATAAATATGCCCTGTAGGCCATAGGTCTGACAGGTCAATTGGGGAATTGAGTTGTTGCAGATAAAATGAACAGTTGTTTGCATGTTTAGAGGCTTTCCTTCATACCGTGTGTCACTTACGTCTTCCTCCCTCCATTTCAAAGTGCACAACATATACCAAAAATGAAGTGGTGTTCTTCGATAATAGTTTCTTGCTACTTTACTTATAAATCAGAAAGATACACACTTTGGATGCAACTTTAAAGTGTAAATATACCTACACATTTCTATTAAGTCTTAAAGAGACAAACAATCTCTTAAATATGTTAGGGGGAAAATAAAAAAAAAAAAGAGTAGAAAACAAATGACAACATCGGGATAGGTATATGGTCATGACAATAGAGTAACACATAGATAAATATAATCAATATATTGCAAGTCTGATAATCAGACCTGTTTTACCTCTAGTATTATATGAAAGTTAACTGAAGCCAAACATTACCAGCAGTAGAACAAGTTAGTTCTATGCAATAAAGGAAATGTCAAGAAGTTATACTTCACCAAATATTATAATACAATTTAAATAAGTAACAAGACAAGATTACAAATACATAAAATAAGCTCAGCTTATCTTGAACATGATGTCACTACAGAGAAAGTATTGTTTGACTTCTTTAGACAGTAGATTAATAATACTCGTACTAGATTATAGAAGGTTGTGCAGGGGAGTACACAAACAACATAGTAGATTCCTATATTGGTATGAATTCTAAAAAAATGTGTTATGGGTAAACAATTGGCAGGATTTGACATTGAAGGGAAATTTCCAAGCTAAAGAGCAAGAATGAGGATAAAAAGGTGTGTTACTACACAACTCTATTATTTATTAAACAGTTAATTCTCCTTGTCCATTATCACACCTAGAAATTAGTAAGTTCTGAATGTCTAATAAGCTACTGGAAAGCTGCTAAATAAATTGCTTAATAACCTGTAAACAATAAGCTAGATATGTGAAACATAAAGACATACTTAAATAATAAGGAAGTAGACTTGTCACGAGGCAAAGAATCTAAGAGAGGTACAAGAGCTGTAAATAACAATGACAGTCTTCACAGTCACGATGTTATGTTAAGAGGAACATCACACTTTTCTGACTCCACAGAATGGTATGGGAAAGGTGGCAATAAAAATTAATGAAGGAATGGAGAAATGGGTGAAGTGAAAAATCAATTTTTATAATGGATACACATTATCTTTACAAAATTACTTATCTATCTGTACTAACTTCCTCTAGATAGTATGGGAATGTATTAATAATTCTAATGTCAGAGAAGTAGCAATGCCTGTAAACAGTTTTTGACAACATATGTGTATATTTTATGAACAAGACTTGGCAATGATGCAATATGTTAAATGCATTAATTTGAATGGAAACTGAGACACAGGTATTTAAACATAATTTTAAGTCTTTTAATTAATCAACATTTTTTAAATACAAATTTAATATTGTATCTTTTGAAACACTGTTTTAGATTGTATTACACATACAAGGGTCTTGTAGTTAATAAATTCATATACCATAATGTCACGATAAAATGAAACTTGCTAAAAAACAAAGAAATCTATTAATGTTGTAATTGCAGAGGCACTACACCAGTTAAGAAGTGATGAAATATTTAATTGATATGTTTAGATAAAATTCGAAATGTGATTAGAATAGAGTTAATTACAGCTTTTAATAGTTTGGTTAAATAATATTCTGTTGCAAATTTAATGAACTCCAGTATAATTTTATGAAGCTCAAGAAAGAAGATCTGTTAATAAGGCATGAGGGTTAATCTTATAGATCTTCTTTCATCTATTAGATTAGGAATGATTAGCATTCCATGGACAATAGGAGGTTTTTGGAAATGTTGGAATATTTTGTTATATATAGTTATTCCTGTATTATATAAGTTTTTGTCTTCTGCCTGACCTGAATTTGAATATAGCTTATATTCTTTAGTAGAAAAAAGCAATCTGACTTAATATTTAAAGATGACAAAAGTAGTGTGCAATGTCTATGCCTTGTAAGAGTTTTGAGTGCTATCTACATATATGTCTTATAGACCTAGTCAATGGATATGGATCTGGCATTTTTATCTTTAAACATTAATGGTTTGAATAATTCAAGGAAAAGATCTAACTTATTGAGGTACTTAAAATTAAACAAACATCAAGTGATCTTTCTTCAAGAATCTCACTTCAAAACAGATGATAAACATATATGGTGTCCAAATGAATATTTAATGAAATCTCATTCATCATATAAATATTTTGGAAAAAAATATCATTATTCCCCAAATTATCTATAATTATGAAGATGAAGAAGTTCTTATGGCATTAGTTACATTGAAATTTAACAATAGAATTTGGACACTGGTGAACTTATACTGGTTTCCGGGCATAGGGACAAGGACAGTTAAAAAACATCTGAATTTTATATTTTATTAGTAACTCATATAAAGGTAATCTAATAATAGGGGAGACTTCAATTGAGATCAATATAGTTATGATATGGGATGCTTTTAAAGCTTATATATATATATATATATATATATATATATATATATATATATATATATATATATGTATGGTAAAACTCTTGCATGGTTTAAAAATAAATACACAGAAACAGCTAATAAAGATAAAAAATAAAGAGCCAAAAATATTTCTAATAATAAAAAGATGAACTAAACAAAAATTGCAGTGAAATTTTAACTCCCAAAACTAATCTGGCTCTAGAAAAATTAAAATTAAATGCATATTCCACATCACCTAGACATACGCATAACTTGCCTTTCTGAGTCAAAAAACAATCCATAGCAAGCAACATTATCAACATTATTCATGAGAGGAAAAAATAGAAAAGTCTCAGACATAAGTGATATTCTTGATGCTTTCAAACACCATTATACAGAGCACTTTGGAATTAACAATTCTCGCACCAATTTTTCAAATTTAGAATTAACTTTCCTAAAATTAAGAAAATCCCAGAAACAAATCACACATAAAGAAATTACAGAAAATATCAAGAAAAGCAAAAGTAACAAAGTTCCAGGAATTGATGGTATTATAATAGAACTTTATAAAATATTTCCAACTTCCATAATTTTACTCTTTCATAAAACTTTACTTGAAATTCAAATCCACAATACATTCCCACCTTCATGGAGATACTCCTTAATTACACTCATCATAAAGCAGAATAAAAACTCCACACTATGTAGCTCTTATAGACCAATTTCTCTTCTCAGTAATGATTATAAAATCTTTATGTCAATCTTCGTCAACAGAATAAAAAAAAAATCATATCTCATGTTATAAATGAAGATTAAACTGACTTCATTTACAATAGACGTACTAATGATAATATCCAAAGAATTTCATTCTTTCATAAAACTTTACTTGAAATTCAGGTAACCAGGATGTACTACTGGTTGCCCTGGATATAGAAAAAGCCTTTGACTCATTAAATTGGGATTATTTATTTAATGTACTAGAACTGTATGACTTTCCTCAAACCTTTATTTCACTGATAAAAAATATTTATAAAAGAAACTTAGCATATGAATTGGATACACAGGCTGACAAATTCTATTCGATCTCAGTTTTATATTTTAATAAAACAAAATCTAATTACATAGTGTTGAATAACAAAAAGATTTTTTAGTGGATGGAAATCATATAATTGGTAAACAAGTACCCACCCTAAACTACTAAGGTATCACTCTATGTAATAACATAGAATAAATATTAAATACTAACTACAACAATATCATAAACTCAATATGTGCTCATATTATAAAATGGAACAAATTGAATTTGTACTTTGAAGATGGATTACAATTAATAAAAATGGTATTGCTACCAAAAAATCTTTACATAGCGCAAGCTATTCCCAGGATTCCAAATAAACATATGCTAAAAAATAAACTCACTTTTATTAAAATTTCTTTGGTATCCCAACAGAAATAGAATAGCTATTACACATCATACCAGGCATTGGGATCAAGGAGGAATTAACTCCCCAGATGTAGAGACATACATTAAAGCTTCCATCTATACAATTGTTATTAATTGGGTAGACCCAAATTATTCATCCAGCTGGAAAAATTGACTTACTATTATTTATTTAAATGAAAATTCCTTAATAAAAATATTATGTTAGATGGTTATACTAATATACCATGGTATATTTTATGCATATGCATTCAATATAACATAACAAAACCTACTAGTCTAAATTTCATAATCTATATTTTTAACATATTCAAAAAAAATATTATGATCAATTCAGATATAAGGATTTGGATGGATATTCTAATTCCATTCAGCTCTACAAAAAGCTTTTTTAATAAGTCATAGAAAAATGTTTTAATTTTATGGGAGACAAAAAACTTTATTTGTTGGCAACACTGTATCAAGGATCTAAAGGTAACTGATAGCCAACAAATAATAAATACTTATGATTTATCTTCATCAAACTGGCTAATACTTCAAATGGTATTATTACATGCACATGATCTGTGCAGAACAATTAGTAGTTCTCCTTTTAAAGATAAACACAATTTTATAATTTTTTTAAACAAAATCATATACAACAATCATAATTGGAAAAATACAACCTCAGAGCTATACAAGCAATTAATAAATTATAAAATTCAATTCAGGCAAAATTTTTGGAATTTTATTACTAAGGATCACTCAATTAATCTAACTATAGAAAATAAAACCAATTTATTGTACTCTATTAAATGAACATCTACTACTCAATTTTGGAGAATTTATACTTGGAAATTTCTGCACAGATCATTTTACACACCAAACAGACTAAGCAAACTCGGTTCTGTTAATAGTGTAAAATTGCTGGAGATGCTTACAAACATGTAAAGCAGCTTGGATACATATATTCCATGACTGCATTAAACGTAAAAAATATTGTGAGGATATTAATAATTTTCTACAGGCTTTATTTGCAGATACCTTTGCAATATCAAAATCTTTAATTTTACTGAATGTTAACAAAAAACAGAAATTAATAAAAAAGATTTATATTTATTATGGACTATTCTAGCTGTGGCTAGAAAATGTATTTCTAGGAAATGGAATTCTAATTCTGAACCAACCTTTTAAGAATTTTTAAATCTACTGAATGAAACTGTGTTGATGGAAGTCAGAATAAAAGTACTAAGGATCACTCCTAACATATGGAGCAACAGTCTATTGAAGAAGGTAACGTCTCTTATAGAAACAGTGAGAATGGACTCAAACTCTTCTTGAAAGAACTATATTAGGAGGGGAAAAAAACTTTTGTCTAAACAGCATTTGTATCGGTCTTGGATGGGTTTATTTTATAATTTATACTCACGCCAATGTAAATAATGTAAATATTTAGTTATTTTGTTAATATTTCCATTTTATTTTTTCTTTTGGATAAATTACAAATAATTAATTGTTATTTTTTTTTAAGAATAAAATCTTCTGAGTAATTTCCTTTTCTACAATGGCCTTCTCTTCATCAAATCATTTCAACACTTTCCTCTTTTTCTGTAATACTTTTGTTCATTTAGACATATTTTTCTAAACAAAATAAATAAATAAATAATAATCATCAACCACCTTGTAAATGCCTTCCTGTGTTTCATGAAGTGCTATTTCCACATTTCTAATACTACTTCCACATTTTTAAGTGTCTCTTGTATAACTTCTTTGACTTTTACAAATTTTACTAAAAATGGAAATTCTCCTATCTCTCTCTCTTCTATTCATAGACTTCCTTCCTATTTCTCAAATAATTTAAATACTTTGCCTTAAAAGCTGTTCATTGACTCATACCAACCAATAATTCTGTTATTTCGTATCACTCCACATTTCCTTTTTATACTATTCTATAATCTTATTTACATTTTCTTAAATGCCATCCATCACACACTTCTCGCCTTATAAAATGGTCTTGATGAATTGCATCATAGAATTAACCAAGCTGGGTGATGTACTACAATTTATATAACCAAAAATACACCGAGGTACCATACAATAGCGTCTTTATTACACAAAAGAAAAGAACAGTGGTGAGCACTTTCGCAAAACTAATTGCTTCATCAGACAAGAAAATAAAACACTCCATTGCTTATATACAGATGGAACCATTGACTTAATCACTGATGTCATAGGTCAATTAAGGCATTAAAGCTATATAAAACTTATAAATGTATAAATATAGAAAAGGCTACATATAGAGAAAACTGCATATAAAAGACACATATAAAACTGCATGTAAATGCATATAAAAACTGCATATAAAAACTGCATACAAAAACTATATACAAAAACTATATACAAAACTGTTGGTAAAAGACCTAAGTAATGTGCTAGATATAAACTCCATAAATACTGTAGCTATGAAAAAATAAAGGGATAAAAATCTAGATCTAGTTATAAAATCTATCTACAATATGTATGTATAACTAAAAGTAGTCTATGCAGGGGCGGCTCGTGGCATAGGGCTGCCAGACTGCAGCCCCCTCAAAAATAAAAAAAGAAAGAAAAAAAAATGAAAAAATAAAAAAATATTTTTTAAATTCGGACTTCGTGCATGCGCATAGACCGAGTCCCGACTTATCGGTCTATGCGCATGCTCAAGGCAGCCCGGTGTGTGTGTGTGTGTGTGTGTGTGAAAATGCCCCAGTGGTGTGGTAGGGAATGCCTCAGGCTTGAACCCTGTACCCTGTATGCAGGTGTTAAAGACTTGAGTTCCCTACCCACCACCATTTGTAAAAAAATTTCAGATTTTTACCTCATATTCGATCTGATCTGTTCCTCATAATATCTGTGGTTTGTAAATGTTGCAATGCTTGATATTTGATGGTGTAGTAGTAGCATTGTTGCCTCACAGCTGCAGGTTTTTGGGTTTGATTCTTGGCTGGGGTTCCTTCTTTGTGGGGTCTGTATCTTCTCCCTGTGTTTGTGTGGGTTTGCTTTGTGCCTCCCATGTTACAAAGACATGTCTGCATTATTTCTTCCTGGGCCTCTGCTGAAAATTGTTTATTTGTTCCAAGTCAGACTGTCCTGATTAAAAAAATGTTAAATAAAATTGACAGGCATTTGAATTTCAGACTTAAGGGTTTCTGAATGTTTAATTCCTTGCGTATTTGATGGTGCAGTGGTAGTATTGTTGCCTCACAGCTATAGGTTTTCTGGTTTGATTCTTGGTTGGTGGCTTCTGTGTGGAGTCTGCATCTCCTCCATGTGTTTGTGTGGATTTGCTCTGGTGCCCTGCCATTTTACAAAGACGTGTCTGCAGTTTTAATCCCTGCTGAAAATTGGTTTTGTTCTGTCCATGAGTAAAATTGACAGGCATTTGAATTTCAGACTTCAGGTTTCTGAATGTTTAATTCCTTGCATAATTGATGGTGCGGTGGTAGTATTGTTGCCTCACAGCTATAGGTTTTCTGGTTTGATTCTTGGTTGGGGTGGCTTCTGTTTGGAGTCTGCATCTCCTGCCTGTGTTTGTGTGGATTTGCTCTGGTGCCCTGCCATTTTACAAAGATGTGTCTGCAGTTTTAATCCCTCGTCTCTGCTGAAAATTGTTTTTGTTCTGTCCGCATTAAAATTGACAGGCATTTGAATTTCAGACTTCAGGTTTCACAGATGTTTAATTCCTTGTATAATTGATGGTGCAGTGATAGTATTGTTACCTCACAACTATAGGTTTTCTGGTTTGATTCTTGGTTGGGGTGGCTTCTGTCTGCATCTCCTCCCTGTATTTGTGTGGATTTGCTCTGGTGCCCTGCCATTTTACAAAGGCGTGTCTGCAGTATTAATCCCTGCATCTCTGCTGAAAATTGTTTTGTTCTGTCCATGATAAAATTGACAGGCATTTGAATTTCAGACTTCAGGTTTCTGGAATGTTTAATTCCTTGCAGATTTGATGGTGCAGTGGTAGTATTGTTGCCTCACAGCTATAGGTTTTCTGGTTTGATTCTTGGTTGGGGTGGCTTCTGTGTGGAGTCTGTATCTCCTCTCTGTGTTTGTGTGGATTTGCTCTGATGCCCTGCCATTTTACAAAGACGTGTCTGCAGTATTAATCCCTCGTCTCTGCTGAAAATTGTTTTGTTCTGTCCGCAGTAAAATTGACCGACATTTGAATTTCAAACTTCATGTTCTTCAGAATACATAGTAGCACAACCTTTTTTCTAGCAATTTTCTAAGTTTATAAGATGAATATTTTAAATTTGTCCCTATTTTGGGACTGTATTCCCCATTATTGGCTTCCAGGTTTTTGTGCTAAGGTTGACAGCTATGGCAAGAACTGAATTCACTGAATATGGACTGTAGAATTGTGCATATTTACTGATAAAGGTGCACTGTAGAATTGTGCATATTTACTGATAATGGTGGACTGTAGAATTGTGCATATTTACTAATAATGGTGGACTGTAGTCTGAGTAGACTTTTTTATGATAAATGTTCTCAACTGGGCAGTTATGCTATTATGGGTGCATATGTTTTGTTTCATTGCTTACTGGAAAAATGTTCAAAACAAATTTAAAACACCCTCTAACAAGTGTACTGTATTGTACAAGGAATATAATTTTTAGTACAATGAGGAAGGTGTATCAAGAGCACATGTATGTTTCATATGCAAGGGGCCTATGATTTGAAAACAGCCAAAATTAATCTTTTTAAAAACTTTTTCCAAAAACTGGCCCTCATCAGTGATCTTTTATTATTGCCGTTTAATCGCCTTTCCTCTAGTATTATATGAAAGTTAACTGAAGCCAAACATTACCAGCAGTAGAACAAGTTAGTTCTATGCAATAAAGGAAATGTCAAGAAGTTATACTTCACCAAATATTATAATACAATTTAAATAAGTAACGAGACAAGATTACAAATACATAAAATAAGCTCAGCTTATCTTGAACATGATGTCACTACAGAGAAAGTATTGTTTGACTTCTTTAGACAGTAGATTAATAATACTTGTACTAGATTATAGAAGGTTGTGCAGGGGAGTACACAAACAACATAGTAGATTCCTATATTGGTATGAATTCTAACAAAATGTGTTATGGGTAAACAATTGGCAGGATTTGACATTGAAGGGAAATTTCCAAGCTAAAGAGCAAGAATGAGGATAAAAAGGTGTGTTACTACACAACTCTATTATTTATTAAACAGTTAATTCTCCTTGTCCATTATCACACCTAGAAATTAGTAAGTTCTGAATGTCTAATAAGCTACTGGAAAGCTGCTAAATAAATTGCTTAATAACCTGTAAACAATAAGCTAGATATGTGAAACATAAAGACATACTTAAATGATAAGGAAGTAGACTTGTCACGAGGCAAAGAATCTAAGAGAGGTACAAGAGCTGTAAATAACAATGACAGTCTTCACAGTCACGATGTTATGTTAAGAGGAACATCACACTTTTCTGACTCCACAGAATGGTATGGGAAAGGGGGCAATAAAAATTAATGAAGGAATGGAGAAATGGGTGAAGTGAAAAATCAATTTTTATAATGGATACACATTATCTTTACAAAATTACTTATCTATCTGTACTAACTTCCTCTAGATAGTATGGGAATGTATTAATAATTCTAATGTCAGAGAAGTAGCAATGCCTGTAAACAGTTTTTGACAACATATGTGTATATTTTATGAACAAGACTTGGCAATGATGCAATATGTTAAATGCATTAATTTGAATGGAAACTGAGACACAGGTATTTAAACATAATTTTAAGTCTTTTAATTAATCAACATTTTTTTTAAATACAAATTTAATATTGTATCTTTTGAAACACTGTTTTAGATTGTATTACACATACAAGGGTCTTGTAGTTAATAAATTCATTTACCATAATGTCACGATAAAATGAAACTTGCTAAAAAACAAAGAAATCTATTAATGTTGTAATTGCAGAGGCACTACACCAGTTAAGAAGTGATGAAATATTTAATTGATATGTTTAGATAAAATTCGAAATGTGATTAGAATAGAGTTAATTACAGCTTTTAATAGTTTGCAAATTTAATGAACTCCAGTATAATTTTATGAAGCTCAAGAAAGAAGATCTGTTAATAAGGCATGAGGGTTAATCTTATAGATCTTCTTTCATCTATTAGATTAGGAATGATTAGCATTCCATGGACAATAGGAGGTTTTTGGAAATGTTGGAATATTTTGTTATATATGGTTATTCCTGTATTATATAAGTTTTTGTCTTCTGCCTGACCTGAATTTGAATATAGCTTATATTCTTTAGTAGAAAAAAGCAATCTGACTTAATATTTAAAGATGACAAAAGTAGTGCGCAATGTCTATGCCTTGTAAGAGTTTTGAGTGCTATCTACATATATGTCTTATAGACCTAGTCAATGGATATGGATCTGGCATTTTTATCTTTAAACATTAATGGTTTGAATAATTCAAGGAAAAGATCTAACTTATTGAGGTACTTAAAATTAAACAAACATCAAGTGATCTTTCTTCAAGAATCACACTTCAAAACAGATGATAAATATATATGGTGTCCAAATGAATATTTAATGAAATCTCATTCATCATATAAATATTTTGGAAAAAAATATCATTATTCCCCAAATTATCTATAATTTTGAAGATGAAGAAGTTCTTATGGCATTAGTTACATTGAAATTTAACAATAGAATTTGGACACTGGTGAACTTATACTGGTTTCCGGGCATAGGGACAAGGACAGTTAAAAAACATCTGAATTTTATATTTTATTAGTAACTCATATAAAGGTAATCTAATAATAGGGGAGACTTCAATTGAGATCAATATAGTTATGATATGGGACGCTTTTAAAGCTTATATATATATATATATATATATATATATATATGGTAAAACTCTTGCATGGTTTAAAAATAAATACACAGAAACAGCTAATAAAGATAAAAAATAAAGAGCCAAAAATATTTCTAATAATAAAAAGATGAACTAAACAAAAATTGCAGTGAAATTTTAACTCACAAAACTAATCTGGCTCTAGAAAAATTAAAATTAAATGCATATTCCACATCACCTAGACATACGCATAACTTGCCTTTCTGAGTCAAAAAACAATCCATAGCAAGCAACATTATCAACATTATTCATGAGAGAAAAAAAATAGAAAAGTCTCAGACAAAAAAGAAAAAGGCATTTGAATTTCAGACTTCAGGTTTCTGAATGTTTAATTCCTTGTATAATTGATGGTGCAGTGATAGTATTGTTACCTCACAACTATAGGTTTTCTGGTTTGATTCTTGGTTGGGGTGGCTTCTGTCTGCATCTCCTCCCTGTATTTGTGTGGATTTGCTCTGGTGCCCTGCCATTTTACAAACGTGTCTGCAGTATTAATCCCATCTCTGCTGAAAATTGTTTTGTTCTGTCCAGTAAAATTGACAGGCATTTGAATTTCAGACTTCAGGTTTCTGAATGTTTAATTCCTTGCAGATTTGATGGTGCAGTGGTAGTATTGTTGCCTCACAGCTATAGGTTTTCTGGTTTGATTCTTGGTTGGGGTGGCTTCTGTGTGGAGTCTGTATCTCCTCTCTGTGTTTGTGTGGATTTGCTCTGATGCCTGCCATTTTACAAAGCGTGTCTGCAGTATTAATCCCTGCGTCTCTGCTGAAAATTGTTTTTGTTCTGTCCATGATAAATTAGCCCGGCATTTAATTTCAAACTTCATGTTCTTCAGAATACATAATGCTTCTAACCTTTTTCTTAATTTTCTAAGTTTATAAGATGAATATTTTAAATTTGTCTATTTTGGGACTGTATTCATTATTGGCTTAAGTCAGGTTTTTGTACTAAGGTTGACAGCTATGGCAAGAGCTAATTCACTGAATATGGACTGTAGAATTTACAATGCATATTTACTGATAATGTGGACTGGGAATTGTGCATATTTACTAATAATGGTGGACTGTGGGGGTGTGTATATTTAATATTAAGTGGACTGTGGAAGTCTGAGTAGACTTTATGATAAATAATTTCTCAAGCTGGGCGGTTTGCATGGCTATGGGTGCATTTGTTTGTTTTCTGCTTACTGGAAAAATGTTCAAAACAAATTTAAAAACTTTTCCCTCTAACAAATTGCTGTGTTAGCACGAGACGCAATTTTGGTACAATGAGGAGAGTTATAAAGGCACATGTGTTTATTGTCACAAGGCCTATGGTTGGCTGAGTGTCTACCACTGGCAAAAGAGTAGCCATTTCAGATGTAGGTTCAATGCTGTTTCAATGGATGTAGTTTCAAGGGTAGAGAGGTTTTAATGCTAAGTTTTCATTGTGAGACTGCATTGCTTTCTTTAACAGATGACTTAATGTTTGTGCTGTAAAATACAAAATAAAACTTTCAAATGAAGTCCAATCATTGAAGTAAAGCAGTATGCACATTAGTGTTTGCTGTAAATGGGTCAAATAGCCAAGTAATGGTTATTTGGAATGGCTGCAGGAGGCTTAAGCTAACCGATATTTTGACTCAGGAAGAGGCAGCAAACTCAGACAGGCCCAGCTGAACTTCTCCTCCCAACTGTCCAGATGTTTAAGAATGAATAGATTTTTGCTTCTTATTTTTTTGGTTTGTTGTTCTCAAATTTGGTTTTAATTTCCACTAAATGATTTGCCGAAGTCACTAAATAATAAAGTTTCAGACTTCACCTTCAGAAAAATGTATGTTTAAAGTAAAACTGTTCCTCGCTTTATCTTAATTTATACAAGGCAATTTTTAGTACTGTTTATATATCCCCAGTATATTTGGCCTTGTTCAGTTACTGCATTAACAAGTTGAGAGAGTACATACCGATAAGTGCTTTATAGAATTAAGCAATAACCTCTCAACTCTACAATTTTAGCTCAAATGTTGCTCTTTCTAATAATCCTCACTTAATGTAATTTTGAGAAAACATGGAGGACACAATTAAAAATAACTGTAATAATGGATTCGTTGCCAGAAATGCATGTGGAATTCTTTTATTTTGTCAGCTACTCAAGGTATTACTAATAAGTCATCCCTTCTTTGACAGGTAACGGCTGTGTTGTGTCTATTTTATATTTTTGCATCATTTTGGTCCATTTTCATAAAAAGTTATGTTTTAATAAATTAGTGACAAATCACTAAAGACTGAAGTTTAGAAAAATGACAGACATTTTGAGTTTCCAGATTTTGTCTTCAGAAGAAATTCATATAATGCAAGACCTATTCTATTATCTTTCTAAGTTTATTAGGCAATATTTAAAATTATCCTTATTATTTGGGCCTTTGTCACTTCTGTGTATGGCTTTGTCCAGATTTCTTGCTCTTGAGGTTGAGAGGTATGACAAATGTGACAGGGCCATCACAGTCAGCCAGAGATTTCAAATTGTGACATGCTTGTTGCACCCACTCCCCATGTAGTGACTCTGGATGTGTCCAAGCAAGGCAAGGAGTAGTTGTATCTACCTTGGATGGGAGGACACACTGCATAAGTACTACAGTGGCTTTTCATCTGTCCTTGATTTTGCAGAATGGTCTGGTTTCTGTCAATTTATTATGACATCTGGTGTGAGTAGCAAGCTAATGACAAAGGTAGTGTCAGGGCCATCACAGTCAAGGGCAGAGAGATTTCAAAAATTCGTGACACTTGTGGAGACTTGTTGCACCCCACTCCATGCCATAAGTACTACAGTTTTAGCTTTGGGAAATGTTGGAATATTTTGTTATATATGGTTATTCCTGTATTATATAAGTTTTTGTCTTCTGCCTGACCTGAATTTGAATATAGCTTATATTCTTTAGTAGAAAAAAGCAATCTGACTTAATATTTAAAGATGACAAAAGTAGTGCGCAATGTCTATGCCTTGTAAGAGTTTTGAGTGCTATCTACATATATGTCTTATAGACCTAGTCAATGGATATGGATCTGGCATTTTATCTTTAAACATTAATGGTTTGAATAATTCAAGGAAAAGATCTAACTTATTGAGGTACTTAAAATTAAACAAACATCAAGTGATCTTTCTTCAAGAATCACACTTCAAAACAGATGATAAATATATATGGTGTCCAAATGAATATTTAATGAAATCTCATTCATCATATAAATATTTTGGAAAAATATCATTATTCCCCAAATTATCTATAATTTTGAAGATGAAGAAGTTCTTATGGCATTAGTTACATTGAAATTTAACAATAGAATTTGGACACTGGTGAACTTATACTGGTTTCCGGGCATAGGGACAAGGACAGTTAAAAACATCTGAATTTTATATTTTATTAGTAACTCATATAAAGGTAATCTAATAATAGGGGAGACTTCAATTGAGATCAATATAGTTATGATATGGGACGCTTTTAAAGCTTATATATATATATATATATATATATATATATGGTAAAACTCTTGCATGGTTTAAAAATAAATACACAGAAACAGCTAATAAAGATAAAAAATAAAGAGCCAAAAATATTTCTAATAATAAAAAGATGAACTAAACAAAAATTGCAGTGAAATTTTAACTCACAAAACTAATCTGGCTCTAGAAAAATTAAAATTAAATGCATATTCCACATCACCTAGACATACGCATAACTTGCCTTTCTGAGTCAAAAAACAATCCATAGCAAGCAACATTATCAACATTATTCATGAGAGAAAAAAAATAGAAAAGTCTCAGACATAAGTGATATTCTTGATGCTTTCAAACACCATTATACAGAGCACTTTGGAATTAACAATTCTCGCACCAATTTTTCAAATTTAGAATTAACTTTCCCAAAATTAAGAAAATCCCAGAAAAGAATCACACATAAAGAAATTACAGAAAATATCAAGAAAAGCAAAAGTAACAAAGTTCCAGGAATTGATGGTATTATAATAGAACTTTATAAAATATTTCCAACTTCCATAATTTTACTCTTTCATAAAACTTTACTTGAAATTCAAATCCACAATACAATCCCACCTTCATGGAGATACTCCTTAATTACACCCATCATAAAGCAGAATAAAAACTCCACACTATGTAGCTCTTATAGACCAATTTCTCTTCTCAGTAATGATTATAAAATCTTTATGTCAATCTTGGTCAACAGAATTAAAAAAAAAATCATATCTCATGTTATAAATGAAGATTAAACTGACTTCATTTACAATAGACATACTAATGATAATATCCAAAGAATTTCATTCTTTCATAAAACTTTACTTGAAATTCAGGTAACCAGGATGTAATACTGGTTGCCCTGGATATAGAAAAAGCCTTTGACTCATTAAATTGGGATTATTTATTTAAAGTACTAGAACTGTATGACTTTCCTCAAACCTTTATTTCACTGATAAAAAAATATTTATAAAAGAAACTTAGCATATGAATTGGATACACAGGCTGACAAATTCTATTCGATCTCAGTTTTATATTTTAATAAAACAAAATCTAATTACATAGTGTTGAATAACAAAAAGATTTTTTAGTGGATGGAAATCATATAATTGGTAAACAAGTACCCACCCTAAACTACTAAGGTATCACTCTATGTAATAACATAGAATAAATATTAAATACTAACTACAACAATATCATAAACTCAATATGTGCTCATATTACAAAATGGAACAAATTGAATTTGTACTTTGAAGATGGATTACAATTAATAAAATTGGTATTGCTACCAAAAAATCTTTACATAGCGCAAGCTATTCCCAGGATTCCAAATAAACATATGCTAAAAAATAAACTCACTTTTATTAAAATTTCTTTGGTATCCCAACAGAAATAGAATAGCTATTACACATCATACCAGGCATTGGGATCAAGGAGGAATTAACTTCCCAGATGTAGAGACATACATTAAAGCTTCCATCTATACAATTGTTATTAATTGGGTAGACCAAAATTATTCATCCAGCTGGAAAAATTGACTTACTATTATTTATTTAAATGAAAATTCCTTAATAAAAATATTATGTTAGATGGTTATACTAATATACCATGGTATATTTTATGCATATGCATTCAATATAACATAACAAAACCTACTAGTCTAAATTTCATAATCTATATTTTTAACATATTCAAAAAAAATATTATGATCAATTCAGATATAAGGATTTGGATGGATATTCTAATTCCATTCAGCTCTACAAAAAGCTTTTTTAATAAGTCATAGAAAAATGTTTTAATTTTATGGGAGACAAAAAACTTTATTTGTTGGCAACACTGTATCAAGGATCTAAAGGTAACTGATAGCCAACAAATAATAAATACTTATGATTTATCTTCATCAAACTGGCTAATACTTCAAATGGTATTATTACATGCACATGATCTGTGCAGAACAATTAGTAGTTCTCCTTTTAAAGATAAACACAATTTTATAATTTTTTTTAAACAAAATCATATACAACAATCATAATTGGAAAAATACAACCTCAGAGCTATACAAACAATTAATAAATTATAAAATTCAATTCAGGCAAAATTTTTGGAATTTTATTACTAAGGATCACTCAATTAATCTAACTATAGAAAATAAAACCAATTTATTGTACTCTATTAAATGAACATCTACTACTCAATTTTGGAGAATTTATACTTGGAAATTTCTGCACAGATCATTTTACACACCAAACAGACTAAGCAAACTCGGTTCTGTTAATAGTGTAAAATTGCTGGAGATGCTTATAAACATGTAAAGCAGCTTGGATACATATATTCCATGACTGCATTAAACGTAAAAAATATTGTGAGGATATTAATAATTTTCTACAGGCTTTATTTGCAGATACCTTTGCAATATCAAAATCTTTAATTTTACTGAATGTTAACAAAACATAGAAATTAATAAAACTATATACTGAAAGCTGTGAACAGAGATGGATCATTAAATTGAATGCAGATAAATGTCCAGGCCTTAATGGCTCTATTTCCTTGGTTCCTTTCTTGAAAGCAAGATGCCTCAAACTTGTTTAATTTTAGGCACCTCATACACTCATTTTTTCATATTTTAGAGACATAGACTACTTTTAGTTATACATACATATTGTAGATAGATTTTATAACTAGATCTAGATTTTTATCCCTTTATTTTTTCATAGCTGCAGTATTTATGGAGTTTATATCTATGCACATTACTTAGGTCTTTTACTAACAGTTTTGTATATAGTTTTTGTATGCAGTTTTTATATGCATTTACATGCAGTTTTATATGTGTCTTTTATATGCAGTTTTCTCTATATGTAGCCTTTTCTATATTTATACATTTATAAGTTTTATATAGCTTTAATGCCTTAATTGACCTATGACATCAGTGATTAAGTCAATGGTTCCATCTGTATATAAGCAATGGAGTGTTTTATTTTCTTGTCTGATGAAGCAATTCGTTTTGCGAAAGCGCTCACCACTGTTCTTTTCTTTTGTGTAATAAAGACACTATTGTGTGGTACCTCGGTGTATTTTTTGGTTATATATAGTTCTGGTTTTGTGCACCTGGGTTCTACATGAAGCCGTCTCTCTTTTATACAGATGTACTACAATTCCCTGTTAACCTCTTCATCCCTTTCCCATATCTGTTAACTTTCTCATCTTCTGTGACCCTTACCCACACTGCTACATGATCTGCAAAACCACTATCAATTTCCTCTTCCATTTATTTCCAAAAATCAGAATATAACACAAAATGTATCTCTGTCTTTAACTGACATCTTATATATGAAAAAACTCTCGTCTGCCTTATTTTAATTGCCTGCTAGTGATCACTTCTGTTCATCCTGTTTAGATGTTCTTCCTGTTGCTCTTAATTTATGATTAGAATACAGTAGCAACACAGTATGATTATTTGTAATATTATGTCATATGTTCACACACCTACACGCTCTTTGTGCACAGTCTTTGTATCTTTTGCAGCATAACATTGAAGGGAAATTATTTTTCTTTACATTTGCTATAAATATGCTGAAATGCCAATATGCACATCAACTATGACTACCTCAGAATCATTTTACAAGGACTGCAATTGCAGAGCATTCATCTAACCCAAATAGAAATCTTATATCCAGTTCATATAACTATGTCATTTGCTCTTTTTGTGGGTTTGTCAAATCTTGTGCATCTATAAATCAAACTGTATCCAACTTTACTTGTTGAAGACATTCTTAAAGCTGCCATCTTTCTTAAATCATTAATGTTGCTAATAGTAACTGATATAACATCTGAACTAGCCCTTTCCTTACTTATGTTCTGTTAATGCTTGCATATAGTCCCAATACTTTCTTTTTTATACTTACTTTCCTTTTGTATACTTATTGTATTCCCGGTAGAATTATTACCTTGTTTTATCTCTTTTTTTTTCTGGATTTTCTATGCCACCTTCTTCACTTTCATCTCTCCCCAGTTGTTCATATGTGTTCAATAATTCTAACCTGACATCTTGTTTGGTATACCAGTTTAATGTTATGAATTAATAGTTTATTCCACCTAATTAACGTCATCTCCATTTCTTGAACAGTTCTAACTTGCACAATATTAATCTCTGCAATGGTTTTGCTATTTTCCCTCATCAACAATAGCCTCACAGCAATAAAAAATGCTCCTCAATGTTACATTTTGACACCATTCTTTGTCCCCATAGACCACATCTTCTTTTTTGACTGTTATTGAGTAAATGTTAAAAATTGTCACAAAAGTAACATGATTTTAATTGCCCCCAGTGTCTCACATTTCCTATTGCTCCTTTAATTATAATATTTTACAAATGTATAACTTTTCCTAGTTCAGTAATTAGTTTACCCCATATCTCCTAGGCTGAAGTCCATAAAGATCTTTCATCAAGTTGCTGTCTTACTTGATAAACATTTCTCTGTTGTTCATTAAAGCACTTTTTTAAATGGTCAGCTTTCACTTCAGATGCTTTGAATTATACAAGTAACATTTTTTTTTTACTTTGAAAGCTCCTTGGCATTACTAAATGCTAATTCAATGAAATGCATTTTTCTCTCAAACTAGCCAAAAACATTTCAGCCAATATCATAGATTCAAAGGTCACTTTGCAAAACATCTCTATCTCCGAGTTTATAAAACATGTATGTCTTGTGCTTTTTCGATAAGATTATCTCAAACAAACCTAGTCAAACAGTATCTTTTTTAAAGAAATTTGTATAAATTAACTTCAGTTGGTTCATTCTACTGCTTTAAACCAAGTTTTGCTGCAGCTTAAGTGCTGCAGCTTTGATGCTCCTTTCCAGAAGTACCTGCAGATTCATTTGTAAGTGCTGAGCTGGTGTTGTGCACCGAAGCAGCTTCCACTTCATTTTGTGCAATATTTCCTACATGAGCAAATACCAGGGAATTTTATAGGCTTGTTTCTGTACCACTTTTTCCTCTGTTTTGCACCAGAAACATTCTCATCACCACAATATAATTACAGTGTCATCCTCTTTCAGCTTTGTTTTTGTAATCTGACACTACCAAAAAGCATTCTATCACTGTGGTACATATAAGTCCTCACTAGTATCAGCTTATCTGCTTTGCCCTGCACAATCCATGCAGTCTGCCACCTTGGAGTCCCTTCTTAAAGACAGAAGCCCTTCAGTGCCATACTGAAACCAATAAGGAAAATTTCCACAATTCATTGGTCAAATTCCTCTAGTAAATAAGAATATCACCCCTGATCTCATTTGAAAACAGACAACATGCTTACCAGAATTAATCCAATCAATGTACATACATGCATACATGAATAAGCACAATCTGAAACAAATACTGAAAACAAAGGGATCTTGGTTTCTGCCAGGTGTTACACTTAGCCAGGACTGCAAGATTTATGTTTAATATCTAGGCTTCAGACGGAGTAATTTTGCTGCGAATGTTCTTGGTACTGAAGTAGCATGTAGGTATTCCTTTGAATATATTACTGTAAGTCAATGAAAGAGAATGATGAGGATTGATAACAACATGACATGCCCGTAATAGTCAGATTTTAACTGAATGAAAAATGCACTAAGGGCTTGCTTACTTATGCATCCTGAGGAGAATGTTGCAGAACGGTAATTATTCTGCTTTGGGTTGTGAGGAACAAAGTTCTTGGATAGTTTGGTCTACCAAACATCCAGGCATACATACCTCTCAGTTGTCCAGATTTTCACAGAATGTCCAGAGTTTTGCCTCCTATTTTTTTGCCTGCTCTTGTTTCTGCCAAATTAGTAAGGATTGGAGTCACCAAATAATGACATGCATTTGAGTGTGGGAGTTCATATACTTCAGAAAATGCATGGTAACACAAATCCTGTTATTTTAGCAACAGTCTATGTTTATAAAAACAATATTTAAAATCTGCCCCTATTTTGGGCCTTTGTCCCCACCCCCATTATTTTAGGCTTTGTCCAGATTTCTTGCACTAAGATTTGACATGTATGCAGGTATATTTAAAAATATTGTAACATTGTCTTGTACTAAGCACTTTTAGTTTTGGCATGAAATTATCTAAAAAAATATTTCAGAAAAATGACTGCCACCAATGAAAACACAAGGTAAGTAGGAGAGTCAGTGAGATGTGAAAAAAGAACTATAAAAATGAGAGGAATACAGGAGAAGTCGCATTTATGTCATAGCTACTTAATAAATAAACAGGACTGAGTGGATGTGTTTGGCCCAGCTTTCAAGCTGGAAGCTGTAGCAATTCAGTTTCACATTTAAAATAACATCAGTACACTGTTCACTTTTCAGAATGCCACCGACAGACATTCAAAGCAAGGTAGCACTAAATAATCAGTTTAGGAGCGAGTCCCAGCAAAACTGTGTGAATCAAAAGTGATGTCTGACTTCAGGATTATCTAAGTTAAGCAATAAAGTAAGATAGACAATCAAGTTCCCCATGTCTGTAATCCTGGACTTTAGTCAACACAGGAGAGTACAACTGCAGAAAACTGAATGGTGAGAGAATAACCAAGTCATCTGTATACTATTGCAATTCAGTCACAGTAGTTGTACGAATTGAGAAATGTAGCTCATGCATTCTAGCTGCATCTTGCCAATATTTATCATAGACTAAGCTGGTAAGTAAAACAGCACCAAACTACATCTAAATGTTTAAAAAAAGTCCTTCAATTGGGTGTAGTATACATAAAGCTACATACTGTAGGACTAAATCTCAGAAGTTCAAAAATTCATTCAGCCAGTGATCGAGGGACCACACTCAGGTTTTTCTTAATCTCATATAGTCTTATTTTAAAGTAAAGGGATGATCAGATATCCGGTGGTGTATGGAAATAAGGAGCACACATCAAAACAACAAGGTGATCAGATATCCAGTGATGTATGGAAATAAGAACACACCAAAACAACAAGATGGATCAGATATCCAGTGATGTTTGGAAATAAGAACACACCAAAACAACAAGGTGGATCAGATATCCAGTGATGTATGGAAATAAGGAGCACACATCAAAACAACAAGGCGATCAGACAATCAGCAATGACCTGCAGTGGAGAATGAACCATCTGGATGGTCAGGAGTGAATGCATAAACCCATTGCTATGAACCATGAAGTACTGTCAAGATTTAAATATAGGGTTTATTTATTGCCACGGCCAAATAGCAATATGAAATTAAAGATTGAAAACACATTCTAAAATGAGATGCACTGTTGCAGTCACTCTAATGTGTTGTTGGCAACGATAGCTTAACGTCAATATTTCAGCAAGAAGATTCAAGCAGAAGACCAGAGTTCAATAAACAATGTATCATCTGGACCATCTTAGAAACTATTGGCATTCCGCAGATAGAGACTAAGCCCCTAAATTTTACAGGAACAGTTCTCCAAGATGAAAATAAAAGCATTTCAGAGCCCCAAGTTTAGAATACCAGCAACTCAAAGATCAAAGTTCAGTCTTCCAAGCAGAAAGCAGCAGCTCAGAGCTTTAAAGCGTAGAACAACAATCTGAAAATTCAAAAAAGCCGCAACAAATTGTTTAAACAAGGAAGTGGCAAACAATGAATTTTAGAGGTAGTCCCAGCAAAAGTCTATGACTCCAAAATCATCTTATTCCCTTCAGTTTCAGATATTTTAAGCAACAAGAATTTGACAGACAATCTCTGCATTAACCACAAATTCCCTCCACTTTATAGTTACAATCATATAAGATCACACCATTCTATTTATTTTATTTATTTATGTTTTAATAATTAAAAATCAGTCATGAAGGGGAAGGCTATTAAAGCATAGCAATGGCAGAGAAAAAAAGTGAAATAGGGTCCCAATCAACTGAAGGAGATTGTCAGTGCAATAAAATACAGACTTTAAAGTTGTCATTGCAGAGTTTATAATTACTTAAACTAGAAATTATTATTAAGCTGTCAGGCAGTATACACATCAGGCAGAATTTTGCTTTTATTTTGCTTTGATTAAAAGATTTTCAGTCTAAAAGTGCTAAAGTATTTTTTTAAGCTTACTATGCAATTTCAATATAAATTTATGGAAAGCAATTTGCAAGCAATTGCAGTTGCTGACCTTTATTTCAATGTGGGCAGGCTTTTGGGTCACTCATGTAATTAGTTGTTTGTTTAAATTAAAGTAATACAACACTCCACTTGTTGTCTAATTTTATGTTGTTATCATTTTTGTACAAGCCCTTGGGACTTTGCATTATAGTAAATGGACTTGTAAATAACATCTGCATAATGCTAGTACAGTTTAGTTTTGTTAAAAAACAATCAGTAAACTGCTTTATTTGCTTAATATACTGTAAGGAAGTAGGGTTATGTTTTTTAGTTTATCTCAACCATTTGCATCTTTTTTGTGTTATTTCCAATACTGGAGATATTTAGGTTTCTCATGATACTGACAGTCCCAGTATTCAAACTGCCTGCCATATGTTGCTACATGTAGTGCAAAATTATAGGTCATGTTTTTGACATTTAAAATGTTGCAGGTCCATCAGAATGTGAGAAGAGCATCAAATGGTTTGTGAGTGCTGAAGTTACCTTGATGGAAAGACATCAGCTAATAATGTTGATTACTGCAACCTTACTGATGACCATAAAACCAGAGTAGAAGCATTTTGCTGTAAGCCTGATATGATTAGTTTTACAGCTGATTAGAGCAATGTAAGTCTGGTTCAAAATAAGTGTAACTTATTTTAAGAAATGCATATAGAACATAGGTTCATAGGTTCATTGGTGTGTACTAGGCAAATGGCCCTGGGATCTTTACAAGCCTAACCATAGGATTACCCTGGCATAGTGCCACCCAACCTTAGTTCCCAGTGCCTCTGTCAAGTAGAGCCACTGGTGTTATCCCCGGGGTGAATTTTCTGTTTCCCATCCACTCATCAAGATTTCTCTTGAAGATGGTTAGTGAGGTGCTCTGCTTGACATATATGGGAAGTCTGTTCCATAGCATGGGCAGTCTCTGGGTTATGAACCTGTTCCTCCTGCATGTTCTGTTAATTGTGGTAATGAGGTTGAGGTCTCTGGAGTGTGTGGTGTGGAGGGATTGGTATTTCTTTAGCTGTAGCATTTCTAACAGAGCTGGGTCAGACATGGCTTTGTAAGTCAAGCAGAGATGACCTCTAAGTAGGTGATATGAGGCTGAGAATAGTTGGAGTTTTTTGAGTCTGTCCATATAGGACAAGTGTTTAAGGCCTAGGATCCTCTCTTTGAGGTACTTTTGCAGCCTCTCCAGTTGTTGCAGATGTCTAGTGAGGTACATGCCAAATGGGGCATTGTACTCGATGATTGGCCTAATGAGGGAAGAGTAGAGGGAGACAATGACCTCCTTCTTCCTGAATGCAAAATCCTTAGTAATGAGATGTGCCACATAGAAGGACTTTCTGACCACAGTGGCAACATGGTGATCAAAAGAGAGGTTGTTGTCAACATGTGTTCCCAGATCTCTTATAATGCCTTCTGTGTTCAGTGGACTACCATCAGTGTGGTAATTCATGGGAACCGGGTTTTTCCCAAGAGGGAATGATGACACATTTTTTGGCATTGAGCTTAAGGCCATGATTCTGACACCAGTCGATGGTCACAGTGAGGCCATTCTGGAGGATGTTAACAACACTTGGGGAGTTAATGATAGCTCCCAACTTGCAATTGTCTGCGAACGATGTCAGCCAGAGTGCCTTCATGTTGGCCTGGACTTCAAAGAAGTAGATACCACACAGGAGAGGACCCAGGACCAAACCCTGTGGGACTCCACTCATGACTAATCGGCAGTCTAACTTGGAGTCAGCTACTTTCACACTGTGGGTTCTATCTGTGAGCCAGTTTGCAATCCACCTAGTGATATAGGGGTTGATGGCAAGCTTAGTGAGTTTTTCTATGACTCCTGAGTGGGGAATGGTATCAAATGCCTTGACCAGATCAAGCTAGGCTGTATGAACCACCTTGCCTTCATCCACAGCTCTGGTGACTGACTCAAATAAGTTGACCAAGTTGTGCAGGCATGATCTACCCTTCACAAAACCAAACTGTGTGGGATCCAGAGTTTGGAGATTCCCTATATCCTTGTCCATTAGGTCCATGATGATGCGTTCCATAGCTTTGCATATCAGACTCTTCAGGCTAATGGGGCAATAGTTCCTAGGGTCTGTAGTCGTTGCTCCTTTCTAGAGAGGGATGTCTGTAGCAGTGCGCCATTCAGCAGGGACAAAGCTAGCTGTGAGGCTGTGATTTAACAGGGCACACAGGTGAGGTGCCAGTTCACTCTGTAGTTCATGTAGAACACAACCAGGGATATTGTCATATCCCATAGAAGCTGTATTCTTGGCCTTGGACAGTAATGTTTTAACCTGTGCAGCAGTAATACTGGGTGCCTGACAATCTACTGGTATTGTTATTGGTCCTTTGGGGGGGAGAGGGAGGTAAAGTTGGCACTGAATCTGTCGGCCAGTATACTGGCAATATCTGTTGGCTTGGTATAGGAGGTACCATTGTGCAGTAGCTCAGAGCAAATCTGGGGTTTGCCGTGGAGATTCTTTACATAACTATAGAAGGTGTTAGAAGAATATGTATTAATGTATATGTTTAGTGCTTATTAGAAATTAAAAGGGTTAACACATTTCATTCTATTTTATGTACAGTTCAATTCTGTATGAAATTATAAGATGCTTTTCAAACTGCAGTATGCTTTCTGAAATTACAAGTTGCTCACTGACCTAGTATTTGCTAGCATAGCAAAATTCATGTTTATGCCTTTTGGAAATGTACTGGGAAGCAGGTGATTATCTGCTAGGTCAGGAAAATAAATGAATAGTAAATTAATAGAACAATACTGTTTTCTATAATGTGATTGAATATGAACAATCAGCCCTGTTCGTGTTATGAGAACATGCACAGCTGCGGAAAAGAAGAGATACATCAGACAAAAGACTGCTTGAAGAAATGAACTGTAATCTATACTTGCTTTGTGCTCGAATTAGCCATAGTACCTTGAATGGTAACATTGCATAGTAAAAGTTGTATCTGACCGGTGGTCGTCAAGGCCACGTTGTTTTTCTTAAGAAGTTTTTTTGTAAACTTGATATGCCAGCAGAAAATCATGGACAAACAGCTGCTGAGAAATAATATTGAAAGAACTTGTGATTTATTACGTCAGTTTAGTAGGCAATACCTTGTAAGAAATGTATAAAAGTAGTTTCATTTCCTGATTCTAGTTAGACAAACTCTGTATTAGCACATTTTTGTCTCCTTGCTGCAAGAATAAAGTGCCTTAACCTGAACCTGCCATGTGTTGATCATTTGAAAGTTATTTTTCCTTTGACAGATTGGTTCTTTGGACCAGAAACTCTCACTTCGCCTCAGGTCAGATGGGCCAGGTGGTATGAAACCGTACGGGGAAGAAACCACATCGGTTCTTCTACTTTGAAAGACCTCCGACTGAATTGTCATTCAAAAGAGGCCAGCCACTTTTCTGATCTGCGACTGGAGGACGAGTCGGTAACGAATCAGAGATGGTCAATCACGGAGGCTCAGGTAAGGTGAGATTTACGTTTTTTCTGTTTTAGATCAGGGACTTGATTGAAAATATCTGTCAGGAGATTTGTTTTGTACAAGTCAGGGACAGAAAGATTGCAGTCTTGTCATAGATCAGGGAAACAGAATAGGTAAGACAGTTATTCTAGATAAACTGTGAAACAGAAAAATCGTGGTACCACGTGAAAATAAGAGGGATTACGTAACATTTTTTCTTTAACAATTCAGATCAATATGGATAATAAGTGCACAAAAAGTTCCCAGAACCCACCACTAACCGAAGACGCAAAATATATGCAATCACAACGTGCCGACAATATTAGATACTATACAAAATGGGTTAATAAATATGAATTTGATGGCAAATTAGAAAAATCCTCACTTATTAAACTTGTTAAACAGCTTAAAGCCGACACAAAAGGTCAGGTAAAAAAGCAACGTCAATTGGGGGTTCCTCAGGCACACAGGTGGATTGAGGAAGCAAACCGTAGGGAGCAAAAAAGTAATAATTCAAAAGCTATGTTTCTAGATAAAGAAGACAATAATTTGGTGATAGCATCACCCCTCCACCCCCTCTGCTTCCTGCACCAGAATATGAAGCGAGTGGTTAAGTTGGTCCACCTCCGCTATACCCAGCTGTTACCGCAAAGCCAAGACCGTATGTTAGAGATCCCATCAAGACTAGGTCTCTAACACATAACATAAGAGGAGATATTGAGTTATATGAAATAAATAAAAATTCACGAGCTATGAGTGAAGAAGAGATATGCCCTCTCATAGAAGTACCAAATCTGCAGGCAGGACAGGCAGGACAGGACCCAACTCTTCTAGTATATAGACCGTGGACACCGGAAGACATCCGGAAAGCTACAGAGGGAATTCCCCATCCAAAAGTTAATTTTAGAAAATTCTTAGAAGACTTACAGGGCATGAGGTTAAGTTATCATTTGAATGGAGAAGAAGTAGAAAAAGTAGTCAGACAGATCGTAGGTCCAGATTGGCACATAAGCCACTCCCACATAGCAACGCAGAATAGGATAACAGAGTGAAAGGTCTAACAGACCAAATCTCTGAGAAATGGAAGCCTAGGGCAGTCTGGACTTGCATTAATCAATGCATCCAACAGGAAGGTGAAACTGTTGACAGATATTATGCTAGATTATTAGAGTGTTTTAATAACCATTGTGGAATGCAGGTACCTGAAGATCAAACACATGATTCCCCATATGAGCAGCAATTAAAGAATGCATTTTTGAAAGGCAGTATTTTGCCTATAAGCAGTTTTATTACAAAGCACATGGTAGACCATCGTACAAGTAGATTACAGTCACTACTTGAATATGCTAGGCATGCCGAAAGGCATTTTAACAGTAAAAAGAAAGCCCAAGTATTTGCTGTAGAAGATGGAGCAGAAGTTTATGTAGTACAGTCTGGAAAAAAGGGCAAGAAAAATGCCCAGGGAAACAAACAATCTGATAAATGATCAGAAGAGTTTGAAGAAAGAAAGAAAAGGGGTGAATGTTTTAAATGTGGAAAAAAGGGACATTTAGCAAGGGATTGCAGGCAAAACAAGAAGGCAGCCATGGAAGATAAGGAGGGTGAGGACTGACTATATGATAGTCAAGAATCACAAGAAGGGAATGACCAAGAAAAGACAAATGCAAATGTGATAGAGGGAGTAGAGAATGTGATAGAAGAAAAAGAGGAAGTACAAGAAATCACGGGTCTACTACTAATGCCCGAAACGACGATTCCCCGACGGAAAACTCACCGACGCCAGATGACCGACAGGTAAGTGTACCGACAGGGTGATTTGCTGACAGCGGAAAGACTGACAAGGGAATGTGCGACGGTAAGTGTGCGATGGTGACGGAGTTAGGAGCGGTCAGGTAAGTGCTCGAGATTGTGGGATGTCGGGTTAGGCTGTGGGAAAGGTGAGTGTGTGTTAGGGGAGGTATGGTTCAGGTAAGGTAAGTGTGTGCTAGTGAGGGACTGTAGTTTAGGGACGGGTTAAGTGAGTTAGGGTTAGGGTGCAGGTAGGTGATGTGTGCTAGTGTCAGAGCTTGGGCTAGGGGTGGGTTAAGTGAGTTAGGGTTAGGGTGCAGGTAGGTGAAGTGTGCGTTAGTGTCAGAGCTTGGGCTAGGGGTGGGTTAAGTGAGTTAGGGTTAGGGTGCAGGTAGGTGATGTGTGCGTTAGTGTCGGAGCTTGGGCTAGGGGTGGGTTAAGTGAGTTAGGGTTAGGGTGCAGGTAGGTGAAGTGTGCGATAGTGTCGGACCTTAGGGTTAGGGTTTGGGTCAGGGCTAGTGTGTATGCTATGTAGTGTTGCGTGTTGTTTACGTTCCGTGTGTCGGTGTAATGGTGTTCGGTGTAATGGTGTTCGGTGTTTTGCGTTGTCGGGTTTGTGTGATGTCGGTCATCTGGCGTCGGGGAGTTTTCCGTCGGGGAATCGTCGTGTCGGTAATTAGTAGTAGACCCGAAATCACCGATGGTGAAGAAAGTGAAATTTTAGATTTGTCATTATTGAGCCTAGAGCTCTATTTAGCAGACACAAAACCAGAAGTTACACTTTTGGTAGAGGGGAGGGAAGTTAAATTCCTGTGTGACTCAGGGGTTTCACGAACCCTGATACATCCTTCCAAACTACCAGAAAATTCAGAATCACTTAATTACATATTAGTGAAAGCACCTAATGGACAGCTGTATCGGGAGCCACTCTCTCTCAACATAGCAATAACTGACCCTGTTTCAGGGATGACCCAGAAAAGCAAAATTGTTGTTTCTGCAAAATGCCCAGTGAACCTTTTGGGCAGAGATCTTATGCAGATATTTGGCATAGCAGTAGTACCGACTATGCAGGGTATGGAAGCACAGCGACAAATGGATACTTTTGTGGTGTGACCGGAGGGTGAAACATTTTATTGGTACAGCCAGGACTTAGTCACGACTGGTCCAGGGGCAGTACCCAAAGAACTGATGAACGTAGCCATCAGTAAATCCCCCTCCCTTGACACTGATAAACAGCATTTGTTGCACTGTACTCTGTATTATTGTAGCACACCAGGACCTGATAAGAAATATGAGCAAGAACTGTTTAAAAACCATGCAGACAGATTAGTATTATGTAATCTGTACTGGGACACAGAAGGGAACAGTGTAGTCAGCTGTTCATTGCCCCAGGAATTCTTTGCACTCTATAAATCTAATCAATTACCACATGTTAGTTTAACCAAAAGCAAGAATGTGAAATGGGCAGATCTTGGAGAAAAAGTCACAAAGTGGGAGAAACAAACAGAGTTAGAATTGTCATAACAGGGAATACAGAAACAGAAGTTAAATTGGATAACACAGACTCACCCAGCTGTACAATTGCGGTCTAGCGAGGACAGCTGATTAGCACTCTTACTAGAAGAGGAAGAAAAAGCTTTACGGAGCATACCAGAAACTCTCTGTTCAACAGGGAAATCAGATGTAGGACTAATTTGTACAGCAGGACCAGTAACTATTATGCCAAAATCAGCATTCAGACCTCAAAAGAGACAGTATCCCTTAAGGAAGGATGCAGAAACAGGAATCAAACCTATAATAGCAGCTTTACTTAAGGAAGGAGTACTGATAGAATCACCTGATTCACCATGTAACACACCCTTATTTCCTGTTAGGAAAGCAAACGGAGAATGGCATATGGTCCAAGACCTACAAGCTGTAAATGACGCAGTAATACCTAGAGCACCTACGGTGCCAGATCCACATACTTTATTGAATGATTTGAAGCCTCAACAGAAATATTTCTCTATGGTAGATATTAGCAATGTGTTCTTTTCGATACCGATACACCCTGACAGCCAACATTGATTTGCATTCCCATTTCAGGGAAAAAGGTATACATACACGTGACTACCACAGGGGTATTGTGAAAGCCCAACAATATTTGCACAGGAGATGGCAAGCAACTTGGCAGGATTTAGCCCACCAAGAGGCAGTCAAATTTTACTTTATGTAGACGACATCCTACTAGCAGCCCCCACCCAACAAGAATGTAAAGAAGATACCATAGCATTACTACAATTTTTAGCCACACAAGGACATAAAGTAAACAAAAACAAATTGCAGCTTTGGAGAAAGCAGGTTAAATATCTGGGATATGTAATATCCAAGGAAGGCAGAACATTACATGAAGATAGAAAAATAGCAATTTTGCAAGCACCCAAACCGACTACCAAGAAGGAAATGATGTCCTTCCTGGGCACGACTAATTTCTGTCAGAGTTGGATTCCAAACTATGCCTTGGAGTCTGCTCCATTGACCAACTTGATAGACAAGAAGCCTATGGCAGCACAAGATTTATTACAATGGACACCAGAAGCAGAATCAGCTTTCTGCAAACTGAAACAACTGATAGCATCCTCATTAGTTTTAGGACTACCAAACTATCATAAATGTTTTTTCCAAACTGTAGATTGTAAACAAGGTTACATGACATCAGTGTTAACACAGCAGCATGGGGATAAGCAATGCCCCATAGCTTATTATTCACCACAGCTGGACCCAGTGGCGCGATCCCTGCCCCACTGTGTACAAGCAATAGTTGCAGCTGCAATGGCAGTACAGGCTTCGGCCTCAGTAGTATTGTTCCACCCTCTCACATTGAGAGTGCCTCATGCAGTTGCAATTATTTTACTGCAAGAAAAAGTAGCATATCTTTCTCCTGCTAGACATCTTTCTTGTATGACTATACTCCTGAGCCAACCTCATATGACAATTGAACGATGTACAACTTTAAACCTGTCTACCTTGCTCCCGACCCCTGTGGATGGCACACCACACAGCTGCCTGCAGGAAATTGAGCAAAAGACATTGCCTAGAAAAGATCTAATGGATGTTCCCTTGGATGATGCCGAGGTGACATATTACGTGGACGGCTCATGCAGAAGGGGTCCTACAGGAGAGAATCTAGTAGGGTATGCAGTAGTTTCTGATACTGAGATTTTAGAAGCAAAGTCTTTACCACACAACTTATCTGCACAAGCAGCAGAATTGATTGCTTTGACAAGGGCATGTACCTTGGTAAAGGATAAATGTGTGAACATTTTTACTGACAGCCAGTATGCTTTTTCTACTGTACATGTTTTTGTACAACAGTGGAAAAATAGAGGAATGATAACATCTACTGGTAAACCGATTAATCATGCGCAATTTATTTTAGATTTGTTAGAATCTATTCAGTTACCTCAGAAAGTAGCTATTTGTAAATGCGTCGCTCATACCAAGCAACAGGATAGGATTTCAAAAGGTAATGTGAGAGCTGGTATAGCTGCAAAGCAGGCAGCTTCAGCTTCAGAAGTATTTCTTTTGAGTGAGGAATTACAACCTTCTGAGATTTTAGATTTAGAAATGTTAAAAACAATGCAGACACTTACTACAAATGTAGAAAAACAGAAATGGATAAAACGAGGAGCAATTCTTGAAAAAGGGCTGTACATCTCCAAAGAAAGAAAATCAATTTTGCAGTCTAACTTGTTTAGATATGCAGCTTTGTTGAGCCATGGGCAGTGCCATGTCTCAACAGGGGGGGATGGTACAGTTAGTGAACCGTGTGTTCGCTGCATATGGATTTACAAACTACACAAAAACTTTTTGTGCAGCATGCCATGTTTGTAACAGGCATCATGCACAAGGGGCATTGAAGCCTAAGCAAGGGAGTTTCCCAACACCACCGTACCCATTCCATACTATCTGTATGGATTTCATAGAACTAAACAAATGTGAAAATAAGGAATATTGTCTTGTCATTATAGATATGTTTTCCAAATGGGTGGAAGCTTTTCCGACCAAAAATCCAGATGCAGCTGCTGTTGCAAAAGTCCTTGTTAAAGAAATTATTCCTAGATTTGGCATACCAGAAAAGATCTACAGTGACAATGGCACACACTTTGTGAATCAAACCATACAACAGTTGAGTCGATATTTTGGAATTTCCTTAAAGAACCATTGTGCATACCACCCCCAATCCGCAGGATTAGTAGAGAGGCATAATGGGGTTTTGACAAACAAACTTAGAAAATTAATTAATGAGACACAGAAGAACTGGGTGCACTGCCTGCCTCTGGCACTGTTGAGCATGAGAACTGTTCCAAATGCAAAGGGGTTAACTCCTTTTGAAATATTGTTTGGGAGGGCATACTATATACCTCAGTGGAAACCTCTCATGCCTGCAGACCAGGAGGCTGACAGTTCACTTGCAGAATACATGAGACATCTTCTAAGTAATAAACAACTTTTGCAGTTGAATTCTGTTTCAGATAAAGAACAAACCAGACCATCGGAAGCAGCAGTAGTCCCAGGCACGTGGGTCTGGGTGAAAGTTATCAAGAAAAGAAACTGGACCACACCGAAGTGGGAAGGGCCATACCAGGTGCTACTGTCAACACCCACTGCAGTCAAGATCGCAGAGCGAGCATCCTGGATTCATCTGACATACTGTAAATTGGTTAAAAACTTTGAACTGGACAAAAAACTTGTTACTGTTACACAAGAACAAAATGACCAGATACGGAGCAAGTAGAAATGCTGAACAACCTCAGAAGTATTGCATGATCATTCTGTTGGCCATACTGATAACATTAATCTTTTTGTTGTGGCCTTTCATTTTTCCAGCCACATGAGCTGAACTGAATAAACATGAATCATTCACAGACTGGCATCCGAACTTTAACACTTACCAAGCAATTAAATATGTGTATGCTGAAACTTTTAATGTTTTGAATTGCTGGATCTACACAGCTATACTGACAGCATACAGGGGATTATTAATGACTGCTGTCCCCCTAGGGGTCAATGAGACCTGGAAAAATTTGCTTTTTGATACTACAACTGTAAAATCACAAGACAAAATAGCATTGTACCTGCCTGTTACACAAAAGGGAATTGTATGTTTTTACAAAAATTATACTGTTCAGGTAGGTTGGAGTAATTGTAATGTGACTATTCCTTACAAATGTTATACCAGGTGATACAAACTATGACTCATATCTCGAGTCGATTCATAAGACTATTGATGAAATACAGCGTAATCCTGTTCTTTTAAAACAACTATCTATTATTGATAAGAAAATGTTTCATGCAGGGCAAGTGTATATTAATACTAAAGTAGAGAATTGTTATTTTGTTTGTGGGAAAAAGGCATACAAATGGTTACCTGAGAACTGGTCCAGCAGTTGTTTTTTGGGTTACCTGGTTCTGGCCATATGACACACTGCAGTTTTGCCTCAGAGAAAAATTCAAAATGTCAGAGAGGTCACCAAGAAAACCAGAAATCCAATCAGAAGGCCTGAAAATCCAGTGGGACAAATCGAAGCAGGCTGGAGAAACCATAATTCCGTAAAAAACAAAGACAAAATGACAAACATGGACTTGAGTGACACTATTATATCGTGGGCAGGTATAGCCCCTGCATATGGCACAGTGAAATCGATTTGGGAGCTGAGAAAACTGTCCAAACTTCTTGAAGTAATGAGTAATGCAACTTTTTCTGCTCTCGAGTTAATGGCTGATGAACTGAATGCTATGAGAACTGTGGTGCTTCAAAACCACATGGCTCTTGAATTCACCCTAGCGGCGAAAGGTGGTACATGCACTTTAATAAAAGAGGAGTGGTGTTCATATATTCCTGACAACTAGCATGAGATAAACGACCATCTTGAGGTGATTCATCAAGTGTCGACCATGACCAAACCAGGCCCAAACCCACTGACGGACTTTTTCCAGAATTTGTTTGGGGGGTTGGGAAGCATCCTAATGAACGTCCTGACTGCCATTTGTGTGGGATTACTCCTATTAGGAGTGTGTGTTTGTTGTGGTACTTCCTACATGAAAATATTGATCAAAGATTTTATAGACATGTCAGTTTCTGAGACTTTATATCAAAGTACTGAAATTGAAGAACTGCTGAAAAATGAAACTCTTTCATAAGTTTTAAACTGAATGACTCTCTTAACTGCAAATTCTGAATAGAAAGAGGTTAGGAGAAGAAGCAATTGTTTATGCTTTTGAAAATAGAATAAACAGTATTAACAGTGGGAAATGTTAGAAGAATATGTATTAATGTATATGTTTACTGCTTATTAGAAGTTAAAAGGCTTAACACATTTCATTCTATTTTATGTACAGCTCAATTCTGTAAGAAATTATAAGATGCTTTTCAAACTACAGTATGCTTTCTGAAATTGCAAGTTGCTCTCTGACCTAGTATTTGCTAGCACAGTAAAATTCATGTTTATGCATTTTGGAAATGTACTGGGAAGCAGGTGATTATCTGCTAGGTCAGGAAATGAATGAATAGTAAATGAATAGAACAATACTGTTTTCTATAATGTGATTGAATATGAACAATCAGCCCTGTTCGTGTTATGAGAACATGCACAGCTGCGGAAAAGAAGAGATACATCAGACAAAAGACTGCTTGAAGAAATGAACTGTAATCTGTACTTGCTTTGTGCTCGAATTAGCCATAGTACCTTGAATGGTAACATTGCATAATAAAAGTTGTATCTGACCTGTGGTCGTCAAGGCCACATTGTTTTTCTTAGAAAGTTTTTTTGTAAACTTGATATGCCAGCAGAAAATCATGGACAAACAGCTGCTGAGAAATAATATTGAAAGAACTTGTGATTTATTATGCCAGCTTAGTAGGCAATACATTGTAAGAAATGTATAAAAGTAGTTTCACTTCCTGATTCTAGTTAGACAAACTCTGTATTAGCATGTTTTTGTCTCCTTGCTGCAAGATTAAAGTGCCTTAACCTGAACCTGCCATGTGTTGATCATTTTGAAGTTATTTTTCCTTTGACAGAAGGCCTTGTGGTTGTCTTTACTATCTGCTGCAATTCTGTTTTCATACCTAGCTTTAGAGGATTTGATGAGAAATCTCAACTTTTTGTTGAGGCAGATAAGGGGGATTTTCCAATCTTGGGACTTCACCTTATTCCACATCAATTTCCTCCTTCTGTTGTAGAGTTTGTTTATGGCAGGGGACCACCAGATTGGCTTCTTTTTTTTGGAGGAAAGTGTCTTGGTTCTATTGGGTATGGCGAGATCCATGCATTTGTGTACGTGTTCATACAGTACGTTGGTGTATGATTCTGCAGTCACGCAACTATTATCCATTTGCATGGGTACCGGGAAGTTAGCAACCTCTGTTTTGGGATCAAAAAGTTAGCTTTGGAGAAGTTTTTCATGGTGGTTACCTTTGCTGGGGGGGGGGTGGGAGGGATGTGGATTACCAAGGTGATTAGTTTGTAGTTGGATCTAACAAGGGAAGATTTGACTACTGGTGTAGAGCAATGGTCTCCCATGTTAGTAATGACCAAGTCAAGGTTGTTGTAACCTCTAGTGGGGGTAATAATGAGCTGGTCCAGGCCATTGGAATTAATGAACTCCAGGAAATGTTGGTCAAGTGTATTGGTACATGCGTAGTTTACACAGTTAATGGAGTGGTAGTTGAAGTCACCTAGTAAGAGAGTGTTAGGTTGGACCCTAATATTCTCCAGTGTGCTTAAGAACATGGAGTGCAAGTCTTGAGACATGGTTGGGACCTATAGCAGGCTACGACCTGAATTGCTATCTTCTGATATTTTTTATGTAAGTAAATTAATATCTGTCCACATCTGCAAAAAATATACAACCAAAAGAGATGGGCATTACACTTGACTATCATTACACAAAGATATTTGTATGGAGAAGACTGCATCATCATCATTACATTTGTTATAAAAAATTCCCACATCTCTTGTAGACCCCCATGGCATTCCATCATCTTTCTTGTTTCATTAGTATGCTGGTATCAGTTTAAGATCTTATCTTGGTAAATAAATTCAAAATGAGTCTCAGTATCTCTTAACTACTGTAGCCATGGCCTCATTACATACATCAGTCACATTACTGGGTTGGTAACCACACTTTTATTCATGACAGACAAGTTGACTTGCATTTTGGGCAAACTTGACTTTTGGAGATGTTACCTAGAATGCACAATTTTCCTCGGGAAAGGTAGTGACCAAGACATGTTAGATTTTGTGAACTATTTGAATGAGTCACACAGTGAATTCAGATTTGTACAACTGATAATCGATTCCAGATGTATCTGAATGTTCTTATTAATGTATTAAAATATGGTATAATAAAAACAAAAGATAGAAGTACTATTACATAAAAACTTTTTATTAAATGTGAAGTGTCTCAATACAAGTCTTCAGAGGAGTTCAGTTAGAAAATTCCATCAAAAAAATTATCAAATATATTTCAAACTCTCTACTTTAAAAACACAACTAATTAAAACTCATTACCTAATCAAATCCCCCAAAAATCTAATTGCATTCAGCAGTCCAACTTAACCATAATACATTTTTTTACATCTTTACCCCATTTCATGCACTTTATCTTGTTCCAAAACTGTTGCATATAAAACTTTACTCTTGCTAGAATGAAAATTAACAAAATGAACTGTTATAGGGGTGTCCGTTTTTTTCTTTACGTCCCTAGCATGTTTCTGCAATGTTTTTTTTAGACGGGATGTAGTGTTTATTTACTTTAAGTCATAGGATGGTGGTTAAAGCCTTAGCATTAGGCTTTGTTTCTAGTAAGACAGTAAGAAATTGTCAACTGTGTCAGTGCTTTTTTTTAGTTTGTGCTGCAATAAGGTATAAAGCAAAGTAAAATCTGTAGATGGAATGAAGGAGCGAAAACAATTCTTTTTGTACTTTCTCCTGTAGGAAGTGTAAACAATGTAGGTATATAACCAATACATCTAGTACATTTATTACACATCTTAAAAGGACTATTTGGGTCTACAGACAGTTTACCTGTGAGAGTACAAACAGTTTTTGTGGCAGTATGTGACTCTTGTCCTAGTTACTATATAGAAAAAAACATTAGATGTTTTAAGCGAAGAATATATGAGCACACACTTGCTATTAAGAAAAAGGACTTTACCAATGATTTAGCTAGGCATGCTATTCACTGTGTGAACTTTAAAAAGTTCACCTTTTCCGTCATAGATTATGTTCAAGTGGATTATACATGGAACACCAATTTGATTTTAGAATGCAAGGAGTCATTGTGGCAGATCAGTTTGATAGCAGATAGAGCCCCCTGGTCTGAATAAATGTATTAATATTAAGTGAATTTTAGCACTAAAATAACATTCAAATCACAATAATATGATGATGTTCTTGTATTAAGACATTTTTATGAAGCTTTGACATTCTAAGCTGTTTGGAAAACAAGACTTTTTTATTTTTATGGTATGATTTTATACCTTTAATTTAAAATATCATGAAAGTCATGTGATGTGTGAGGTAACTTATAAGAGGTGTGTTTTGAGAGGTTAACTTTTTTCTGAAGAAGTTCATGAAGAATAAATTTGAACAAAAGCACTAAAGAATTGTATTCGCTCCTTCATTCCATCTACAGCTTTTGGTTTGATTGTCATTTTCCAGTTTGTTGTGTGCTTATAAGTTTTTGTATAAAGCAAAGTGTTTGATCCAGGATAAGCTAAGATACTCATGACTGCTGGTTCAGGGTTCCTTTGGGTCCTTGATGGTTATTGGTAGGATGCTTTTGAGCCTTCTAAATGTGTTGTCTACCACAAAGGTAGTTTTGGTTGCGTTTACTACCAATTTGTTAAAAGTAAACTAATTCCATGTTAGCTTGAAACTGACTTACATACATGCAGTAAGGGCACTAAGGTTTCTATTACCATTTTTGATGCTGGTTATATTATATGCATGAAGCAGCATGGTAATCTGAAGTAGTTCCCATGGTAAATCATTGATGAAATTTTTAAACAGGAGAAGACCATGCACAGGTAGTTGTAGGACACCTTTTTATGGACATTTCTTGTCCAGTTTGGATACCTCATGATATTACTCTGTAAGATGTGTTACAAAGATAGCCCTTGGACAATTGCAATACCATTGAAAAGAATCAAGCCGTGACTAGCCAGATTATGTAGTAGTAAATTATAGCTGATCATTTCCAAAGCCCTTTTTAGATCCAAACATAAACCCCCTGTTAGCATACTAATATTTTATGTAACACTTGTTTACTGGGAAAGTCCGACTTATGAATGAAGCCAATTTTCAGTGGAGGCCCTGGGAGAAATGCTTCAGATGCATGTCTTTCTAATGTGGGAGGAAACTGAAGCACCCAGAGGAAACCCACATGGATGCAGGGAGGATATGCAGACTCTGCACAGAAGGCACCCCAGCTGAGAATTGAACTGGAGAACCTCTTGCTGTGAGGTAACAACATAACCACTGCACAGTTCCATAATATTGTAAGTCTGGTTTGAATAGATGACTCTAAGTGCACACCATAGTTAGGAGAAAAACTTGTCTATTCAAATGTCTCACTGTATAATGTATTATATCACCTGATAATAAATGACTTTTATAGAATTTTGTACATAAGGCAAAGATCAGTGATGAGGCAATAACCATTGGCAATAGGAGGTGAAGAGACCTTAACAAGCTATATAATAAAGTGGATATGTGACTCTACATGGAGCTAGCTTAGAAAAAAAGCAAAAAGTCTACATATATGTCAGGGTTTACATCGAAGTTAACTACCACAAAAAGAATATTGTAGGATGGATAGTATGGAATTCTGGGTTGTAGCTCCAACCAATTTTTCCAGCAATTCCCAGGTTTTGACTTTTGTATTACTTTAAATTAGAATAGGGAATATGGCAGTAGCTTGCTCAGTGGAGAAGAGGTAGACGAAGGACCGTTACTGAAAAGCGGCATGTTTGGTTCCGGTGGATATCTCTGTTGAGTATGGAGGTAAGAAGCTGTGTAGAGGAAAATGTTGCTAGTAGCTTTAGGTTTCATGTCAGATGTGTAACCTGCATATCATGGCAGTAGTTAGCCCTAGTGTAATTGGTAATTCTGAAGCTGAGTTGTGAGCTGTGGCACAATAGAAGCTTTCATTCTCAGTTTTGACTGTCTACTAATCCTAGTCTGTTAGCAGTTACTATTAGAATATACACTTGAGGCAGAACTTCTGTTATAGGGACAATCAGTATTTCTACTTTGGACTAACAACCCATAATTAGAGAGAGTGCATTGTTAACTTTAACTGGAAGCAGAAATATTTGTTTACATGTGAGACTCATTTTTTGTAATAGCTAGCCTAGTAAATATTTTATTTTTACTTTGTGATATAAACGTTTCACTGTTTTCATATTTACATGGATAATAAATGTTTTATCTTATTTATTTCAAGTAAAAAAAAAACTTTAATCTGACTTTGTGTCTGTGGCCTATGGTTTATTTATTGGTAATGCATTTCTCTTGGGTAGCAACCTTTTTGTATTTTTCCTTTAGAATGGTTACTGCTTAAAGGTTGGTTTAGTTTAAGGTACACTGCAAGGTGTGATTTTGGTTTATTAAGTTCTCTGAAACTGGTGGCAGGATAGCTTAAAGCTCAGGATAGAGAGCATTAATGCTGGAAAGTCATTATTTATCCCCTATTTTGAAAATATTGTGAGTATATGTGTGTGTTGTTAATCCAGGCTATAATTAATAATTCAATTGTAATTTTTAAATTGCATACATGTTATATATATATATATATATACATATATATATATATATATATATATATATATATATATATATATATATATATATATATATATATATGTGTGTGTGTGTGTGTGCGTGTGTGTTTAATATATTAGCTATATATCTGTCAGTTCACACCACTAAGAGATTATTTATTAATATATGATGTTAATTAGCTGGCTCGTTTTTTATATATATGTGTGTTTGACCTGAATGTTTTCTTGTTGAAGCACTGAGAAATAGTTTTTATATTTTAAAGCTTTGTGTATTTTACAGACTAAATATTTTATACCAAAGTTGCATTTGTTCCCAGATTTGTTTGGTTTTGGTTGGGTCATTTGGCTGGGCATAAGGTTTTGCTTTTTGGTGGATTTTGTGTGTGTGTGTGTGTGTGTGTGTGTGTGTGTGTGTGTGTGTGTGTGTGTGGGTGCGCATTTGTTGTGTGTATTTACATATGTGGGTGTGTAGTTTTTGTGTGTGTGTATGTTTACATGCACATGTTTGCATGTGAGTTTGTGGTTGTGTGTGTATGTGTGTGTGTGTGTGTGTGTGTGTGTGTGTGTGTGTGTGTGTGTGTGTGTGTGTGTGTGTGTGTGTGTGTGTGTGTGTGTGTGTGCATGTGTTCCTGCAGGTATGTCTCTGTGTATGTGAGATCTGTTTGTATGTGTGTGTTTAGTTTAGTTCATTTCAGAAAAAAAATGAATGGTGACATTTTGCTTTGCATTTTATCAGACAGACTATTTGCTTTAACAACATAGCAATATTGTGTTATAATAAGTGTTACTCTGAAATACCCAAACTGTACTTCTCTGACTGGTGTGGGGTTCTGACTGCAAGTCTAACATTTTGTATTCTTATCAACGGACAATATGCCCAAACTGTACTTTTTAACTAGATTTGTAACATAGTAGAGTTGTAACATTTTGTATGGCACTTTTAGAAATAGAGAAGGTACAACAAAGAAAAACAAATTATTTTATTGGTTGTCTCCTTGGCAACAGTGAATATGTCGGCTAATGCCTTTTTCTAATACTTCATATACTACAAAAGAACTGTCAAATATAGGTAATTAGCTTACTGACAAGATTGGAATTCTATTCCAGAGCGAAGGGAGCCTCTGAGTTATGAATCTGTCCCTCCAGCATGTTCTATTTATTTCTGTGCTGAGGTTCAAGTCCCTCAAGTGCGTGGCTCTAAGGGATTTAGATTTACTGAGGTGCAGCATGTCCATTAATTCTGGGTTGGACATAGCTTTATATGTCAGGCATAGATTGCCTCGAAGTAGGCGGTATGCAACTGAGTAGAGCTGGAGTTTTTTTTAACCGAGCAGCATATGGCATCTGTTTGAGTCCCTTGATCCTCCTGGTGAGGTACTTTTGGGGTCTTTCTAATTGCTGTAGGTGTCGGGTAAGGTACATCCCAAAGGGGGCATTGTATTCTATGATGGGCCTGATGAGGGATGAATAAAGGGGCACGATTACCTCTCTTGATCTAGATGTGAATCCTTTCATGATGAGGTGGGCTATGTAGAAGGTCTTTCTGACCACTTTGGCAATGTGGTTGTCAAAGGAGAGATTGCTATCAACTTGGGTCCCCAGATCCCTAATTACTTTCTCTGTACTTAATGGGTTACCACCTATGTGGTAATTTGTGGGCGCATTATTTTTGCCAAAGGGTATGACTATACACTTTTTGGCTTTTAGCTTTAGACCATGGCTCTGGCACCAGTTATCCGTCTCTGCGAGACCTTTTTGAAGGATGTTGGTGTCAGCTGGAGAGTCGATTATGGCGCCCAGTTTGCAGTCATCTGTGAACTTGGTGAGCCATAGTTCTCCCACATTGGCCTGTACCTCAGAAAAGTAAATACCGAGCAAGAGGGGTCCCAGAACAGAACCTTGTGGGATGCCACTTGTGACCGGTTTCGAGTCTGACATGGCTCCAGCAACTCTGACTCTGTGGGTTCTGTCTTTGAGCCAGTTTGCGACCCATCTTGTGACATAGGGGTTTATATTTGGGCTGGATAGCTTATCTATGATGCCCGAGTGGGGTATTGTGTCAAATGCCTTTGCAAGGTCCAGATAGGCTGTGTGGACTACCTTCCCTTCATCTATGGCCTTGGTGACTGTTTTGAAGAAGTCGACCAGGTTCAAAAGGCAGGATCTGCCCTTGACGAAGCCAAATTGGGTAGGATCTAGTGTCTGTAGGTCCCCAATGTCTTAGTTTATGAGTTCCATGATGATCCTCTCCATAGCCTTGCAGACTAGGCTAGTCAGGCTTATGGGGCGATAGTTTCCAGGGTCCACAGAGGCACCACCTTTGTGGAGTGGGACCACTGTTGCTGTACGCCATTCTTTGGGCACATATCCTGTAGTGAGGCTGAGATTGTACAGCAGTTTTACTTGAGGGATTAGTTCTTCTTGGAGTTCATGTAGGACGCAACCCGGGACGCCATCTGGTCCCATGGAAGCAGTGTTTTTTGCTTTGGAGAGGGCAGCCTTCACCTGAGCATCAGAGATGTTTGGGAGGCTGCACTCTGCTGGGATAGATACTTGCTCTTTTGGGGGGGGAGGTGGAGAAGTTTGCACTGAACCTGTCTGCCAGGATATTGGCGATGTCTGTGGGTTCAGTGTATTTTTTGTCATTTAGAATCAACTCAGAACAAGTCTGGGAGTTGCATCCCAGGTCCCTAACATAACTGAAAAAAGCCTTATGATTGTCTTTAGTGTCCTGTGCAATTTTTCTCTCGAAGCTGGCCTTGGAGGATTTTATGAGGGATCGTAATTTTTTGCTAGTACTGATCAGAGATGCCTTCCCTTTTAGGGATTTGGCTCTATCATGTAGTAGCTTCCTCCTTCTGTTGTACAGTTTATTTATGGCTGGGGTCCACCAGACTGGACGCCTGCCTTTGGATGATTGGGTCTTGATTTTGTTTGGGATAGCATGATCCATGCATTCCTGGAGATGTCCATAGAATGCGTTTATATAGGATTCTGCAGTTTGTTCCATAGTTTCCACTGGCCCTGGGGACTTGAAGGATTCCACTTCGGTTTTGAGAAGTGTGAAATTCGCTTTTGAGAAGTTTTTCACTGTGGTTTTCTGGGCTGGGGGTGGGGTCGGGATGTGGATATCCAGTGAAATTAATTTATGGTCTGATCTTACCAAAGAGGGATATACTTCTGGTATGGAGCATAGAGTCCCCATTTTGGTAATGATCAGGTCTAGTATGTTTACCACTCTTGTGGGAGTAGTGACTAGTTGTTCCATATGAATCTTCACAGTGAAATGATTTCATTCTGCAAAAGTCTGTTCTTTTTTAATTCATCTTTATGCATAATCAATGGCCCAGTGTTTCTAAGATTTGACCAGTCACATTTAAAGAACTTGGAAGGCTTTTTTCTAAAAGTGTATATGAATAGAACACTAGTCTTTGGAAGGCTCATTGCATGTGTGAGACTGTATGCATCCATGTATGCATGCACACGAGCGTGTGTGTGGGTACATATGTTAGAAACGGGATTTGCAAACACAAACACTTCTGCCTTTTCAATTCAGTTTATAGTAGCAATCAGTTTTCTGCCACTTGTCAGTTAAATTAAGGTATCATAAAATTATGCAGTCTGATTAAGTTCATCCATCGTTTAGCTTGAAATAAGCTTTTGTCCAGCATCTACAATTAACAGCATGAATCAGTTAATGATCTTTGACAGCTATCTTAAAACTGAAGTGTAAGAAAACTAAAGTAGCAAATACTAACACAACCTTTACAGTTATCTTCCATTTCTTAGTTCAGTTTAGAGCAGCAGTTAGTAATGTTCATCATTACATATGCTGCAGCAGCCCTTAGGTTATATGGGTTGTTTTCACCTAGAAAACAACAACCAACCAGCTTCAAAAAGCTCTGACTCCCCATCCCATTCATTCTTAATGTTGTTTGGCTAATCACTGTGACAAAAATCCAGTCAGAGTGAAGCTTTCTTTATTACTTTCTTGCTTTCCAAAATGAAGCATTTTTTAAACTTCATGAGCAGCAATTGGTTAAGAGCTTCATTTCTAGCAGGTACACCCCCACTGGGGAGAAACCTTCAGTCAAACATTATTGCCTTTAATGAAAATAGCATTTTATTTATTTTTCTTAATAAAAGGTGCAGTATCAGAATTTTCCTGTCAGGGAGCACTATTTTAGCTTACAGTGTTTATTAAGGTATTTTAGCAAATTTTGTGGAAAATTGTGTACTGCTTATATAAACTTTGAACTTTGTGGAACAGAAAATTTTATGGAGACATGCATGGGGAATTGTATGTCAGTATAATGCTTATGTTCACTTTGTGACAACCTACCGGACATTTTGACTCAGTCAGAGTATGTGAGTGCAGCTGTTTGACCAGCACTGATGACAATTCTGTTCAAGTTTTACATTTTATAATCTAAGGGACTGGGGATAGTTCTGTGAATCTAAGTGAGATGCTGTTGAGCACGCAGTGACAACCTACATTTTGACAGACTCACTCCAGCTAAGCTTAATACTTTTGATGGTTCTTCCCTGGTTACAGCATGAGTACCTACTCCTTTCTGGATTGCTCTTTTCCTGCAATTTCTAAACTGAAAAAAAAATCCCTTACCAAAGAGTCCTTACCTTTGTACCATACTCCATCTACACCTCAGCCAATAATGGATGAACCTGCAATGGCCATTGTTTCATCAGCTTCCTCTGTTGTAGTTCTTTCAGCTAGCATGAACCAGGGGTCAAACATGTTCTCTTTGGCTGTTCCAGTGCTTGATATTGGCATGGGAGAGCTATCTTCTCTGAGTCTGGGAGAAACTCTGGGAGATTCTTTTTGGGAAAATTGGGGAAAGAAGCCATTAGACCATGTAGACATCCCTCCTTCAAGTCATTTGCCTTGTGCTGGAACTCCTATTAGCCAAAAAAAGTTAAGTTTTCTTCTGATGAAGTTATACTGTAAAAAAAGATGAATTACTTACCTTGGCTAAACAGGCATAACAGGCAATAAATCCTAGTATGCAGAATCATTTACAGAAGGACATTCCTTGTAATTTTTTTTTGAGGAAACAGAGACTGATGATTCTGATTTTGACAGAGATAGGGCTTCTTCTCCTGTAGATTCCCAGACCCAACTCTTTGATGGTAAGGAATACTTTAATTCTTCTCCTCATGTGGAGTTGTTTTTTTTTTTTTAATAAGACCATTGCCAGGATAAATTTGATATTTTATGGAAACAAATAGATGGTCCTCCTGAACTGAGGATATATAATGGTATTGTGCAAATGGATATACCTCATTCCTCTCCCATCCCTCTTATACTGCCAGCCCTGGAGGATGTCTTAAATGTTCCTTTAACTGATCTGTCATTCTTAGAAAAAACAGATAAGCTATATAAGGTACTGTAGGCATGTATGGGGAAATATATGCTTTGTCATTTGGGCAGTCTGAGGAAAATGACTTCAACTCTTCTTGAAGAAGAAGTTTTATTTTTTGAACCAAACTGTTTCTTCCCTTTGTCAGGTATCTAAACATGCTTTGAATAGTATGTACGGTTTTACAGCTACATTGCCTATGGCCACTGCTACTGCTATAGTATTGAGAAGATATGGGTAAGTGGTTCCCCTTTATAACCTCAAAATACTGAAATCTCGAATTTCAGTATCCCGAGACCATAAAGGCGAATTTTTAAAATAGCAAAAGTACATAATCGTGAATTCAAATATCTCGAATCTGCGGTTATGGCTTTATGCTTTGTTACATCTGGTGTTTTCTGTGGATGGTGTACAGTGATGTGTGTGGATTTAGGTGTGACTTAAGGTAAGTGAGTGTTTTGTAAGGATTTTGGGTGGGAGTTTGAATATATGTGAGTGTGTCTGTAAGTTGTACATGTAGGTTAGGGTAGGCAGATGAAAGTATGAGTGTGTAAGTGTTGGATGTGCTGGTGTTTGCATATGTGTGATGTTTGTGTCTGTGTGCGAGGGACTGTGGAATGTCTGGGTGTGAGTTTGCTGTCTTTTTCTGTTTGTGCAATCTCAGAGTTAGTGTATATAAGCAGGGAGGGTGTGGAGGGTTATATGTAGTGTAGGAGTGTTGATTTGGGTGTTGTGTTTGTGTATGTAGTGTGGGTAGGATAGTGTATGTGTTGTTTGGTGTGTGGTGTGTATGTGTTCGTGATTTTGTATTTCATGATTTTGGGGTTTCAGGATTTTGAAGATCTGCCTTCATGGTTTTGAGATACTGAAATTCGAGATTTCAGTGTTTCGAGATTATAAAGTGGAACCACGTAAGTACATACCCAAAAGTTTTCTGATGAGATAAAGTCAGAGGTCTTGAATTCATCTTCAGGTAAGGAGGTATTGTTTGACTCCTTTGTTGTCCAGGTTATAAAACTATATGATGAAAGAGGAAAATTAATTCAAGGAGTTTCTAAAATATTTCATGTACCCCAACACAAACCGTATAGGTCTCCCTGTTACATAAAATAGTCAAATGAAAACAACCAGTCCCTTTCTGGCAAACAAAATGCAAAAGAAAAGATGTCCAGTGGGTAACAGCAATAAAAAAGGGACAAGCAATCTGTACATAATGACTATGCTAGCATTGCTTATCCTTTACCCTCTCCCTTCTGGCTAAGATTTCTACAAATATGTACCAAAACTGGCCCTCAACATACCCTTTGGCATATAATTGTTTCAGACTCCTTTGTGTTAAAAGTGGTGCAGAAAGGTTACAGATGACACTGAATACAAAACCTCCTCTAAGGAGAATATCTCCCAACTCTCCAATCAAAATGGATTTTTTTTTCCTTGGGTTCTTCAGTGTTTACACACCTAGGAAGTCATTTTACAAGTGCCTTTTAGTCAAAGGGGCAAAGGCTTCTGTTATTGAATGCTTCTTGTATAAAAAAAAGAGGCTTCTTGGAGGCCAGTATTAGATCTTTCATTTCTAAATATGTTTATGAAAGTTCTAAAGTTTGAAATGCTGACTTTACACAAACTGTTACATCTCATTCCTTACATGACTTACTTGTTAACTCTAGACCTAAAAGATGTTTACTGTTATATTTCCATGGCTATATGCTTCTGGAAATTTTTGAGGTTCTTTCTTTCTGGGTCAGATAACAGTTCTCTAGATTACCCTTTGGTTTATGTATAGATTCAAGGCTATTCTCAAATTATCTATCCCCATTCATAGCTTATTGCAAACTGAATTGCATTAATTTCTTTCCTTATTTAGACAAGTTTCTTATCTTTGCAGAATCCTTGTCCAGATGTCAGGAGTCAGTAACAAAAATGTCTCTTTTGACCAATTTGGGCTTCCAGGTGAATACTGAAAAAGCCTCCTTGACTCTGTCTCACAGGATTGCATTTCTGGTACATCTTAAAATCTTCTCTTCAAAAGATCTTTCTAACACAAAACAAGGTGGTTCTTTATTCATAGTTTTTCTCGAACTTCTCCAACCAGTCTCAGACTTCTCAAGAGAATTTCTCAGCATCTAAGGGATCTTGCCTTCTGTGATTCTCATGATACCTCTTGCTAGATTGCACATGAAACAGGTACAATGGTTTCTATTAAAAAACACACCTGGACCCAGTGTATGCCTTCATTGGAGTATCAAATTCCAGTTTTGGGGTTTATTAAAAGGGATCTGCATTGGTGGAAACAACATATTCAACTAACTCTAGGTGACCCATTCTCTCCTCAGACCTCAAACCAGTCTGTCTGTCACCACCGACATATCAGATTTTGCTTGGGAAATAGTTTTCAGAAGGGTAAGCATACAAGGTGTGTGGAATCCTGCAGCTAGAACAAAACACATCAGCTGAAAATAGACATTGGCTGTAATCCATACCTTCAAGCTTGTCCATCACATTTGGTCCCCAGATTCTCATCATGGGATTACAGACAATACCACAGTCATGTGGTATATCATAAGCATGAAGGTACAAGGTTGTACCTCATATGCTGTCTGACACTGCCAGTTTGGAATGTAGCTCTTTTTTAAGCCCCCAGCATATTACTTTCTGTCAGAGCAAAACATAGTGGCAGATAAGCTGAGACCAGAACAAACCATCACAAATAAAAATTAAATGAGGAGATCTTCTAGGATATGATCAAGTTGTGGGGAAAACCTCAAATAGATTTGTTTACATCCTTTCAAAATGGATAACTTAACATGTTTTGTTCCAGGGCTTCTTGCAAGCAAGCCTGGAAGATGGATGCATTTTCATTCCCTTGGAAGTGAGTATTCCTTTATGCATTTTCACATGTTCCTCTGAAATCCAGGATAATTCTGAAGATTCAAACGTATAGCCAAAAATAATTGTGTTGTCTCCTTTTTCACCCAGGAAACATCATATCTCTCTTCTTATGAAATTGGCAAGGGACAATTACTCCAAGCTTCATCACAAACTGTATCTACTCACACAAAACAGTGGGAGTTTTATACACCCCAATATCAAAACATTTCACCTGACTCCCTGGATGATTCAATTTAAAAAATTTCTAGGCACTTATTTTACAAGGACGTGCAGCAGGTAATAAAGGAGTCAATAACGCGTGCTACTGGAAAGTCTTATGTTGGTAACTGGAAGTGATTTTTCTAGTTGGTGCCTAACCAATAGCCAGAGGCCCAACAGGGATATGTTACACTGGTGCTCAAATTTTTGTGTGAGTTACTTGCCTCTGGTCTCTTTTATTCCTCTATAAAAGGTCATTGGATGGCTATTACAGTATGTCTGCCCATGGATCATTTTCTTTTGTTTATTTTTTTATTGTGAAACAGTTACTGAAAGGAGTTTTACATCTGAAACATCCTTGTAAGCAGGATGTTCCTCCCTGAGATCTCAACTTTGTCCTGCAGAACAATCCCATCACTCTGATTTAAGGTTCTTGACATGAAAAACTGTGTTCATCATTGCTCAGACATCTGCAAGAAGAGTATCTGAATTGCAGGCTTTCATGGTGGTTGAACTTATTTTGATTTTCAGAGGAAAGGGGGTATCTTTAAGAGCAAACTCCTCATTCAATCCCAGACTGGTTTCAAAGTTTACTTTGAATCAATTCATCAATCTCCCAATTTTCTACCCAGAACTTAAAAACAGGGAGAATGCATTCTGAATACTTTGGATGTGCATAGGCAGCTCAGGTACTAGTTTGACAGAACTAAGCCCTTTAGGAAAGCTGATCAGCTGTTTATTTCTTATCAAGGGGCATAAAAGGGACACCCTAAGTCTAAAGGGGGTATTTCCAGGTACTTTTCCTGGAATATTTTTTTTTTTATTATTCCCACTATGGTAAATCCATCCATGCAGTATCGGGGCACATTCCACTAGAGCCTTGCCTTTTTCAATGGCTTACTAGAATGGGCTGGACTCAAGAAGCATTCTAGAAGTAGATACATGGTCCTCTGTACATACAAAGCATTACAAACTGGATTCTTTTTCTAAATTCAGGTCAAACTTTACAGGTACCATTCTCTGGGGGCTCTTGGCTCCTGGATCCATATCTGTCCTCCTCCTAGGATGGCTAGACTTTGGTATTCAACCCATATAGCCTAAGGATTCCCACTGCAGTGTGAGTGGTGAACATAGTGTAGATCTATATGTTGCACTTACCCATAACAGTAGATACTCAAATTCCTCACTGCTGCTGTAACCGCACTCATCCTCCATCCCCCTATTCTTGTATATAGTTATAGTTGGGCTATAAAGTAGGTTGTGTTTGTTTCTACTTTGTATATTTTATTGTTATTATTGGTTGGTTATTTCAGGATTGTTAGGCTAAGCTCTCAGGCGATAAGGAAGCTATACTCTGTTGATTTCCTTTCTAAGGATTACCAATCAGTAGCCAGGGTCAGTGAGCTAGGGGCTGGTTGGAGCCAGAGCTTTTTGAAGCTGGCAGGCTGTTGTTTCCTGAGGGCTACAGCAGCAGTGAGGAATTCATATATCTACTGTATGAGTAAGTGTAACTTACACAATTGTGCTTTCTGATATAGGAGAACAGAAATGAAAATGATCAGAACAGACAGTGGGTGTCAAATTAGCACATTTGAGAGGAAAAAGACAGTTTTTCAGCTTTTACAGCCCAAGACATAATTCAGCAGAAACACCTGAAAAAGAGTTCAGCTGAGTCTTGAAACATTTCATAAATGCAGCATATAGGCCTGTGTTCACCTACATACCTTTAGGGTTTATGATTGCATTACTTCATTCTTTTCTCAGTACTCCTTCACTCTGGTCTTACTGTTTCATTTGAAAGCCTGAATGAACAAATGCTAGAAATGCCATTTTCATGTTATTATTCTAAAACGAACACAGAAGGATGTGTCAGACATTTTCATTAATATTAAAATGCCATTAATATGGTGAGTAATATAAGTATGACAACAGAAGATGCACAGTGCTTTTGCCATGTCAAGGAACTTCCATACAACTAACAAAGTACATATCAAATCATTTTCTTTGACTTTTTGCCCAGTTTCAATTAGCCTCTAGTGATAAAAATAGGAGTGATGATCCAGATTTTTATCCCTTGACCTGTCTGTGTTTGGCAAGGTCACAAATTTAGAGCCTCATTAGTATAAAACACTGTGATGACAGATACAACTGCATAATTTACAGCTATGGATGTGGAATTTAATATTAATTATGCATTAAACTTTAATAGTAAATAAATATGGTAACAGATGAAAGTTAAAGATTCAGCACTTAAACTTTTGTCAAGACTTCACAAAATGGTGACTAATAATTGTTTATGTTTCCAAAAATTAAGTTCTTTGTCATATGTTGGGTAACAGCAAAAAATATGACTAAAAAAACACACAATGTGAATTGTGAATAGAGCCACACAATTTTCTTGATTACAAAGGCAGATTTGTTGACTACACTTTGGTTTGAAATTTTAGCAGTCGTTGGTATTTACTAGTCCGTGAGACCATTATTAGCCTAGTCCAAACTCCTAATTACAGTAAACAAATGAAAGCTGAAGAAATAGACATGTTAGTAGATAACAGCTTTAATTCTCTGCACTAAATGCCAGACTAATCCCAGCAGATTGTTTTATCCCAAGTGTAACTTGTTTTGAAGTCATGAGCCATGTATACATTTGCATTTCATTAATTAGTGGTTTGTCTTGATATTTTCTTTGGGGTGATGATGTATTGTTCTGTGTAGATGTGATGCTGCATGTAAACATAAAACCACACTAGCACTGATTCATATTCCCCTGTCTGTGAATGTAAGTACAAATTATTTAAGCAGATAACATATCCAAAAAGTAAAGAACATAGGTATAGTTCATGTGGTGTGTAGTTGTAGGACTATACCATGTTCCATTACCAATAATTTGCAGTACAAAAGACCACTTCAGATATTAATGACTTCCGTAGACTTTCACATCTTCCCCGCCTGCTTCTCTCTTACATGATGCTAGTTCATTATACCTTGCAGACATAACACCTGGCATGCACAGGCACAATCTCCATAACATTTTCTGAGGTTGCATAATCTCAAGTAAAGTTGTATGTTAGGTAGAAATGCATAAATTGATTTCTATTCACATATTTATTTGATTGCTTTCTGGGCAGATTTCCCAGTCACAACACATGCATAATATATTGCAAAAATTAAGTTCTCTATTAGTTGATTGATCCACTAAAACACACGCACACACACACACACACACACACACACACACACACACACACACACACACACTAGTATAATCACAATGTGAAGTGATGTATCTGAATATAATTTGTGCATTTATATTTCAACATATCAAGCTCTTACTTAAACTGATCACAAAAGGCTACATTATTAAAATTTGATTTCAAGTGCAGTATTTAATTAACAGTATTCAGAACATCCTTAGTTGATATGACTCCAGAATCTGCTTGAAGGATACAAAAACTTAGTTATCAGTTTTCAAGTTAGAATAGCATTCACCACTGAGCTGCTGTCTGGTGCTGGAATAACTATCTTGTATGTAAATAGTGACATCAAACATGGTACACACACACACACACACACACACACACACACACACACACACACACACACACACACACACACACACACGCAAGCAACATACACACACAAATATAGATTCTAGTCTAGCAGATCGATATTCCAGAAGGTCAAACTTCATCTGGTCTAGGCCATATGAGCGATGTTTAAAGCATCAAAAACTAAGCTAACAATAGAAACAGTGCTTTGCGGGGGGGGGGGCAAACACTCCCCTGTGCTCCCCACACCCCCTACTAATTATATGTACCAACTCCAAGATTGCACTACATTGAGGAAAATGACAAGTTCCCTGATCTCCTATGTACAGCAATCTCAGTACAAATAGTTCAACATTTCAGAACACCAATCTTATGGTCTTAACAATATGGAGTTCCACATTCTAAAATGTTGATCTTCTAAACTAAACCCTTATATCTATTTCTCTCTCTCTCTCTCTATATATATATATATATATATATATATATATATATATCCTTAGTTGATTGAGTTTTCAGACACTCAAAATTCATATCAGTGAGACAATATGTTTGAATTTCTGAAAAAAACAAAGCTTTAGAATGGTGATTGCGGTACAATGAGGATCAGGAAATTTACTGTTTTCCTCAACGTAGTGCAATCTCGGAGTTGGTATATATAATTAGCGGGGAATGTGGGAGGCATAGTGGGGCTTACCCTCCTGCAAAACTGAAAAAAAAATATATTTTTTTTTAATGTTTGAATTTTCAGAAATTCCATCATATCATCTCACTGATATGAATTTCGAGTTACTGAAAACTTGATCAACTGACATAGATCTATATCTATATCTATAAAAATATATAATAACTGTAAAAACATGTCTCCTGTAATTTATGTGTATACTGATCATGTCTAAATAACTAAATGTGTCTGTAATTTTTCTTTGTGGAGCTTTTCTCCCCAGGCCTCTGCTGAAAAAGGGCCTTTTCGGCTCAGTCAGACACCCCCGGTTAACAAATGTAAAATAAAAAATAAAATAAATAAATAAAATAAATAATATATATATATATATATATATATATATATATATATATATATATATATATATATTTATATATATATATATATATATGTATATATACACACACACACACACACACACACTCACACACACACACACACACACACACACACACACACACACACACACACACACACACACACTAAGAGCTGAGGCACACTATTCTACTTGAAATAACATTAGTATTAGCTGAGCAACATATGTTAAGTGGCCACCATTGGAGCCAAAGTCCATGATGTTGTACATTGACACCCTCCACACTGCAGATGGCTCTGTCATCAAGTCACATCCCTGGTCATGGAGGTGATGGTAGGACTTTGATGGCTCTGCCATCAACTGACCTACCATCACCTCCAAGACCTGGGCATTGTTGAATGCTACTGTTGGACAGAAGCACAATATAGGAGTAAGTGGACATGTGCCATCTACACAAGTACTCAGGGAGGGTGCAGATACTGCCTATCCCAGTAGACACAAAGATCTGTGTATTATTGACCATACTTGCTATTGAGGCAAGTCATCATCCAACAGGGAACATGTTAAGAGTTTTACATTCATTGCCTTTATGAATCCTATACCTGGTCTTTGACATGATGCTGCAGCAAGTTGAGGAGCATATTTGGTTTCCATTCATCTACACCTTGTTTCCAAAGTATAGCTGTCTTGCTGTCTGGCTCACAACTATGGGCAAGAAAAGGACACCACAGAATAAAACTGATGCATGCATTAGCACGCCCAGCAAAAGCATTTTATCCATGGATGGCAGATGATAGAAACAACACTCTGTATACCATCTACAACATACAGGGACCATTGAGGCTCGATCTGCTCCAGATGGCATCCAGTATATTAACCAGAAGGGCTTCCCCACTCCAACTGCCTGATGGCATGCAGTTCACAGGTTATTATATGTAACGTGTCTGTCTGCCATCCAAGCAGTGACCATGATTCCAGCATGTGGCAAACACATGACCTCTTCCAACATTTTAGTTGAGTTGGCTTTCCAGATGGTCATCTAGTCAGTAGGTGCACACATTGCCAGCTACAGAGTCCTGAATATGCTGTTCCCACTGATGTCGACAGTAGTCCCTCATAATGTTGCCTACTGCTGAGAGCTACAGGTGATACAGGACATACACTGAAGCTGTGACTGATGACCTCTACTCAAAGACCCAAGGCCATGACAGAGAATACATATAACATTGTACTGTAGCAGGCAATGAAGGTCACTGAACATGTGTTCAGACTCCTAAGGGCATGCTTCTACTGTTTGGGGACATTTGGCAATGCACTGAAGTAGGCACTTGAGCCTTGTAGACAGTTATTTGTGGTGAATTCCATGTTACAGAATATGTTAGTGCACAAGAAGCTACAGTAAGGGCACATATTGCCTGAGAGTCTTGTGGAAGCAGCAGCAGAGGAGCTGGATGTAAAGTCTTTGAATTAACTGGCTGCAGTAGAATACCACCATACTTGGGATGCTCTGCAGTCATTGAAGGACATGGTAACAGTGGCATCCCAAGCAAGGTGGAGGTGGGTGTCATCAATTCTGTCACTGGCACAGATCTATTAGTCTTGACAAGGACACTACATAATAAAACTGATGTATGCATTAGCATACCCAGTCTATGCATTCTGGTATGCTGACTCTCCATGCTATGCATCAGATGTTCATAGGTTCATAAGCAGGTAGTAGGCTAGTGTTGACAGGGCATTTATAAGCCTAGCCAGATGTGTTTAGTTTGGTAGTGTGTGCTTTAGCATCTCCATTTTAAATTAATTTTGCTATGCCTTTTTTTGAGGTTAGTATACTGTGCCTCTGTCTCACAGTGACACAGAAGTGATAGCCGGGGTAAACCTACGATCTCCCATCCACTCATCAAGATTCCTCTTGAAGAGAGTCAATGTGGGACTCTGCCTAACCTGGACTGGGATTTTATTCCAGAGTGAAGGGAGCCTCTGGGTTATGAATCTGTCCCTCCAGCATGTCCTATTTATTTCAGTGCTGAGGTTCAAGTCTCTAGAGCATGTAGCTCGATGGGATTTGGATTTTCTGAGGTGCAGCATGTCCATTACTTCCAGGTTGGACATGGCTTTATACGTCAGGCACAGATCGCCTCTGAGCAGGCGGTATGCCACTGAGTAGAGCTGGAGTTTCTTTAACCAGGCAGCATATGGCATCTGTTTGAGCCCTTTGATCCTCTTGGTGAGGTACTTTTGGGGACTTTCCAGTTGCTGCAGATGTCTGGTAGGGTACATCCCAAAAGGGGCATTGTACTCCATTATGGGCCTGATGAGGGATGAGTAAAGAGGTACGATGACCTCCCCTGATCTAGATGTGAATACCTTCATGATTAGGTGGGCTATATAAAATGTTTTTCTAACCACTTTGGCCACGTGGTTGTCAAATGAGAGATTGCTATCAACTTGGGTCCCCAGGTCCCTAATGACTTCTTCTGTACTTAATGGATTACCACCTATGTGGTAATTTGTGGGCACTTTGTTTTTGCCAAAGGGGATGACTATACACTTTTTGGCGTTTAGCTTGAGGCCATGGCTTGATTATGGTGCCCAGTTTGCAGTCATCTGCGAACTTGGTCAGCCACAGTCCTTCCGTGTTGGCCTGTACCGCCGAGAAATATATACCGAACAAGACAGGTCCCAGGACTGAGCCTTGTGGGACGCCACTTGTAACTGGTTTGGAGTCTGACATGGCTCCAGCAATTCTAACCATGTGGGTTCTGTCCTTGAGCCAGTTTGCAACCCATCTAGTGACATAGGGGTTTATATTTAAGCTGGTGAGCTTATCTATAATGCCCGAGTGGGGTATTATATCGAAGGCTTTTGCGAGGTCCAGGTAGGCTGTGTGGACCACCTTCCCCTCGTCAATGGCCTTGGTGACTGCTTCAAAGAAATTGACCAGGTTTAAGAGGCAGGATCTGCCCTTAACAAAGCCAAACTGGGTAGGATCCAGTGTCTGTAGGTCCCCAATATCTTTATTTATGAGGTCCATGATGATCCTTTCCATAGCTTTGCTGACCAAGCTGGTCAGGCTTATGGGGCGATAGTTTCCAGGATCCATTGAGGCACCACCTTTGTGGAGAGGGACCACTGTTGCTGTACGCCACTCTTTGGGTACATATCCTGTAGTAAGGCTAAGATTGAACAGTAGTTTTATGTTTGGGTTTAGCTCTTCTTGGAGTTCATGTAGGACGCAGCCCGGGACACTATCTGGTCCCATTGATGCTGTGTTTTTTGCTTTGGAGAGGGCGGCTCTTATCTGAGCATCTGAGATGTCAGGGGGGCAGCACTCTGTTGGGATAGATATTTGCCCTTTTGGTGGGGGGGGGAGAAGTTTGCACTGAACCTGTCAGCTAGGATGTTGGCAATGTCTGTGGGCTCTGTGTATTTTTTGTCATTTTGGACTAATTCTGAGCATATCTGGGAATTCCCACCCAGGTTCCTAACATAACTAAAGAAAGCCTTGTGATTATCCTTAGTGTCCTGTGCAATTTTTCTCTCAAGCTGGCCTTAGACGATTTTATGAGTGCCCGTAGTTTTTTGCTAATACTGATCAAAGATGCCTTCCCTTTTTGGGATTTTGCTCTATCATGTAGTAGTTTCCTCCTTCTATTGTATAGTTTGTTTATGGCTGGGGTCCACCAGACAGGATGTCTGCCTTTGGAGGATTGGGTCTTGGTTTTATTTGGGATTGCATGATCCATACATTCCTGAAGGTGTTCATAGAATGCATTTATAAAGAATTCTGTGGTCTGGGCCGTATTTTCCACAGGCCCGGGGGCTTTGAAGGATTTCACCTCGGTTTTGAGGCGTGTGAAATTTGCTTTAGAGAAGTTTTTCACTGTGTTTTTTTGGGCAGGGGGTGGGGTCGGGATGTGAATTTCCAGTGAGATTACTTTATGGTCTGATCTTACCAGTGAGGGGTACACTTCTGGTCTGGAGCATAGTGTCCCCATGTTGGTGATGATCAGGTCCAGTATGTTTTCACCTCTTGTGGGAGTGATAACAAGTTGTTCCATAGCATTTGAGTTTATAAATTCTAGGAACCTTTGGGATAGGGTGTTGGAGCTAGAGTAATGCTCCCAGTCTATGTTTGGGTAGTTGAAGTCGCCCAATATAATGGTGTTTGGAGAGACCTTCATATTTTCCAGTATTCTCAGGAAGGCCAAGTGGGGTTCCTGGGTTTGGGAGGGTGGTCTGTAGCAGGCTATAAACTGGAAGGCAGCTTTACCCACAGTTAGTTGCACATGGATAGTCTCTGATGCTTCGTGTTGTGCCACCAACCTGGAGGTGTGGGTATCTTTGACGAATATTGATACTCCCCCTCCTTTTGTGGTTTGGTCCAAGTTTTGGGGCCGAAAAGCATGGTATGAGGTATAACCTGGTAGTGCTGGGGTGCTCTCGGAGCCTTGAACCAGGTTTCTGTTACTGCACAGATATCGATGTTCTCCATGCTAAGGAGAGTTTCGAGTGCATGCATCTTGAGGTTTAGACTTCTGGCATTGAGTAGCATTACTCTTAGTTTCTTATCCCTTGTGATACCTATGGAGGTGGGTTTGTCTTTTGAGCCTTGCCTAAAAAGGCACTATGGGGTAGCAAGAGCCTTTGCCAATATCCGAAAGCCCAGGGTGACAGGTGCAAGCCGTCACTAGCAAAGCAGCGAGGCTTGCCGAGCATGTCATCCCAGGCTGACAGGCATTGATCCCTTTGAATGACACCAACACTTAAGCCAATTGTTGAAATTGATCATCTTGTCTTCATATTGTGGCATCATTCTTGGTGAGGGTAAGATGCTACTCAAGGTCAGGGTCATACCGGCCTGGGCTACATGCTCAGAGAGCTCCTCTATGTCTCTTTTCATGTAGTCCAGGGAGGTACGTCTCAGGTCATTCACACCAGCATGGACAATGACTGAGTCATATTTGTACTTGCCTTGGAGTGACCTGAGTGCTTGTGTTATGTGGCGGATCCTAGCGCCCGACAGGCAGCTCACCGTGACCTTCTCCTTGTTCAGCCTGATGAGCGGGATGTCAGTGTGCCTGATGATAGAGTCACCTATTACAAGTGTATCAGGTGTGTTGTTTAGCCTTAAGGGCTGTGACTGTACGGCACACTGTCTTTGTGAGCTATGTGTTGCACGTGTTTTGTTTTGGGGTAGTGGTTGCTTGGGTGTCTGCTTTGGAGGTCTCTTCTGCTTAGGCAGATTTTTATTTAGAGCCTCCGAGTATGTTTTTGTGTGTTTATGTGTTTGGTTTGTTGTCATGGTAGGTCTATGTGAGACTGGAATTGTAGTGAGTGTGGTTTCCTTCTCCTCCTGACTGGTTACGCCAGTACTGAGTTGAGAGAGCTTAGCCTCCAGTTTGGCTATATGGTTGCATCTCTCACATGTGTTGGAATTTGTTACCTTAGATGTTACCTTACTCACACAAGCCAGAGGGATGGGAAAAGTTAATTCATCATCATTTGTACACTAATGGTGTTGCACAATGACAGGTGACAGCAATACTACCAAACATGTAAGGGTTATGGGAGGATGATATAGTAGGTACATAAGCAGGTAGTAGGATAGGAGGAATCAAGGATCACTTCCACCACTGTTTGGGTGGAGCTTTCATGTCATGAGTGTTGACAGGGTATACTGTGTGGCCTTGCAATGCCAGGGCTGGATGCATCCTGTGTGATGGATAGTTTAGCACTTTGGTAGTGTGTAAACTGCTCTAGCATCTCCATGTGCTAGAGATGGATGGTGCACTGCTGACACATCTCAATGTAGGGTGGTAAGAGTAGGATGGTGCACTTCTGTGGCATCTTCATGTAGGGTGGCAAGAGAAGGATGGTGCACTGCTGCCACATCTCAATGTAGGGTGGCAAGAGAAGGCTGGTGCACTACTGTGGCATCCATATGTAGGGTGGAAAGAGAAGGATGGTGCACTGCTGTGGCATCCCCACGTAGGGTGGCAAGAGAAGGATGGTGCACTTCTGTGGCATCTTCATGTAGGGTGGCAAGAGAAGGATGGTGCACTGTTGTGATATCCCCATGTAGGGTGGCAAGAGAAGGATGGTGCACTGCTGCCACATCTCGATGTAGAGTGGCAAGAGAAGGATGATGCACTACTGTGGCATCCACATGTAGGGAGGCATGAGAAGGATGGTGCACTGCTGTGGCATATCCATGTAGAGTTGGTGTACTGCTGTGGCATCCCCATGTAGGATGGCAAGAGATGGATGGTGTCCATCATACCAAAGATGTTCATGGCTAGACATTGTACTCAGTAAGCCAGCACGGAATAAGAATGATGTAGAACTGTGAGACTCAGAGTAGTTGGTCCTGTAGGACATTCATGTAGTGGAGCCAGATGAGACTTGTCCAGGACTATGAGAATGGTCACACCTAGGGGTGGAGGCACCCATGGCCAGAGTTGACAGTTATGTTATCTCTGAAGAAATGGGTACCAGGCTTTCTCAGGTTGGTCAGTGTGTTTCTGAATATTTGCATTGTTACAATGGGCATGTCACATCTACATCTTGGATGTACAAATGGATGTCATTTGTGTCACCACTGCCCACAGCAGGCATGTGTGTTCAGGTTTCCACATGCCATGTCCCTCTCTGTATATTGTGCGTTCATCATTTCTGCAATGGCTGCATGTCCTCATGCAAACCATTTAGCACACTCATTATCACTACCATAGTGTGTATAGAAGCTGCCTGAATCACTGACCTGTACAACCACTGACTGATACCAAGTGTAGTACCGAGTTTTTGCTATTTTGTTTTTCATTATTCAAAGGTTTCTATATCTGGCTCAGTGTTTCCTGCAAGGGTTTTCTTTTTACTTTTGTAGTACTGAGATCATGGATTTACCTGGATTCATGGTGACAATGACCACCTACACACCTCTCCCTTGTAGGGGATGTGCACACACCAGAAGCAATGTGATTTATGGAAGCTGTGTGTTGTGGTGACACCTGTGTAATCCAGGTGGGTTAACAGGAACAGGCGATCTAGTACTTAATGTAAGAGATGCCAACAATTGTCCCTGCTGCTCCACCATTGCATCACATTTGGTGGATGTGTGTATGACCTCCAATGTTAATAGTTCTGACAGTGTCATTGTGTCATCAACCTGTACTATGTTCATGTGCCATAATCATCAGCCAAGAAAGACTTGTTGACCACAGGCATGTGCTACCCTGTTATACAGGTTGCAGTGTCCAAGGCTCAATAGATAGCACACTCATCTTTGATGCTGAAAGAGCAGAAGGCTATATGTTCTATTTACAGTCCTGATGTTTGGATTCATTTTCCACTACTGATACTGCATTTTAGCACAAGCGGAGAAGCATTGAACTCCTGAGTGTGCCATATTTTAGATGGATCAGGTGGATTAAAAGATCCAGTGGTATTTATCAGAAAGAGGTGGGATCTTTGTTAAATCTATATTTACATATCTCTTTTTCATATATTAAATATTGATGATATACTGACAATAGTTTGAATGCATTTATACAAAAGTATCATGTTTAACCCTGACCCTTTAGCCTGAAAGCAAAATTTTGCATTTTGGAAATCTATCTCAAAATCCATTTTTTGTTGTACCATGCCTCCCCACATCTCATTTTCCACAGAAACTAAACACAAGCAATAACTTTTTTTGTCTGTTTTGTCTATGTATTTTAAATTATCTTCACCATAATAACTATACCTTTAGATAGTCATTCTCTCTTTTATGCTGCTTTCTTTCCATAATCCTTTACTTTTTACCCAACATTTCTTGACTTGTTTATGTCATGTGAAAGGATGATCCACTATCTCTTCTTCCTTGCAAACTATCTGTTGTATTTCTTGATACTCTTTGAGTTTCATTAACCATTTCACTATTAGCTTCCCAGCATTAACCTCCATAAAAACAAATTCTTACGTTCATTAACATATTGAAATGTTTTTCTTCATCTCATTATACCATCTTTAATATTTCCGCTTAACTTATCTCATGGATCAATTAAACAAAACTCTTCTACTTTGTTTTGTACCACTCCTTCCCAGATGTTTCAAGTCATCCCAATCAATTTACCATTCCTTCAAATATCATAATGTTCCACATCTTCTTCTCTTTCTGTCTCATTCTCTTCTCTTCCTTTTTTCCATAAATAAATACTGAACCTGGAAGTCACAATTTGTCCAACAACTAATTTTATTCAATACCTGCTGCGAACTTCAGGTTACAGTTAAATATTCACAAGTATAACTTTTGTTTTACTCTTTTCAGACAACTGTTTTCTCTATGCAGCATAAGTGCACACATAAATCACTATTTATCTTATACATTTTTGTCTCATTCTCATATCACATATTATTTCATTTCTTGGTACTACTTTTCTTACTTCTAGAATTATTATTTCTTCAGTTTGTAAGAATTCACAGTCCAGATAATATCTCATTTCTTTCTGATCAAACAAATTGTCCCCACATACTGCCTGTATCATTTTCCTTTTATCTTCTTTGTTATATCTAGTATCCAGCAAGCAAAAAAAAAAAATACATTTTTATCTTTATAGCATTTCACCACCATCAAACCTCTTGTATTATACCTACTACAATTCAGTTAATGTTAAAATTCTTGAAGTACTTTACTACATAGTGAAATAAAAGCTGTTATCAACTCATGCACATCTGTATCTGAAGTCCTAATTTGCAGGTGTATTTTCTTTGTTGTCATAGTCCAATGCTCTGAAATGAGTAGTCTTTCCATGGTATAATGACATTTCTTTTTTCAGCCGCAGTCATCATTCTTTCCAACAAATTAAAACTTACAAATATTACTTCACAGAAATTAGCATCTTACATATTTAATTAATGCATTGATGTCCTTAATGGTAGGTCCTAATGGCAAAATAATGCTGTTCATAATTTCTTACCTGTTCACAGTGTCATTTCTTATTTTTTATTCTTGCCAACAGATATCTTCTTTGTGGCTATTAAGAAACTACAGATCTTTGTCTTCTCTCAATTTCTTCTTCCATTCTTCCTTGCTTTGATGCATCTGTATAAATTTAACAAAAAAAATGTGATGCAAAGGTAAATTCTTAAAATTTGCTACCATATCAGCTTAGAATACTTCCAATGTTGTCCCTTCAACAGCTGCTATTTCTATTTCCAGCCTCTTAGTTTCTTCCTCTTATAATGCTCTCTCTCGAACATTTCACTCCATTGTGTTTCATCTCCTTCCTTTGTCTCTAACTCAACCAATTTACTAACACTGGTGTCTCTACTCCTCCAATTTCAAACTCTGTAAAAATGATTTAATTTCCTTCTGATTCCTTTTTTAAGTTTTCTCCTGCTCCTCACGACATCTCTGCTGCACTCTCTTCCACCTTGCAAGTCTTTGAACTGCAGGAACAGCCCTTTGTTGCCACCTAGCAGCTGCAAAACGTACTTCACTTCTTATCCTTAAAAGAGTAGAGAAAGTTCCCTAGTGCCATGGCCAAAGTCACATAACCATGAACAGCATCTCAGCTTTCCCCTGAAAAAGGCCACTGGTCTAATTCAACAAAAGACAGATAGATGTATAGATAGATAGATAGACAGACAGACAGATAAATAAATACTTTCAATATGCTGGAGTCTCTGAAAAAATAACTAATGGAAAAATAAAATTAACATGCTTCTGCATCTCAGTAGATCAATGCTACATCCTTTCTTGACTAAAGAAAAAAAAAACATTAATGATCTTTCAGAAAAGTTCATCCACCACACTCTTTCTGCACATCTGCTAGCAAAACTCTGTTCATTCTTCTACCCAATAATGACATGGGAGGTATGTGTCTATGTCTTGTCATCAACCAGATTGTTATACACATCTGAGAAAAGAATCCAAGGATGTTGGAATCAGAATGAATTAATCTACTTCAAATTACCTTTCTAATTGCAGCCGTTAAAATCATGCAACAGAGATGCTTTTGGTCAGCTAGGACAGCAAAATTCTCCACAGATGTTCTGACCACCCCTACATTATAGCAAATTTGCAATATACAAAGTTTTAGATGCCATTGCTGATGGTACCACAACCCATCTAAATACTAGCTTCTCCAGTCAGTACAACATAACTTGCACCCTAGGGGAGGTAAAGAAAGCCATCTGCCTAGTTTTAACAAGCAGTATGTGGAATACCGATATAACACCCCTTAACAAAACAACTTTCATAGTGTGCATATGCCCATAGTTATGTTAGGCACCTAATGCTGTAATGAGAAGTAACCATGGGATGACCTTATCCTTTAACAGTAAATACATTATTCTCAGATCTAGAATAAATAAATGAAATGTTACTATTATGAGTTATACCAGATAATGTATTAATGCTGATGGGACCATTTTAATACATTTCCATTTGATGCTAATAGTACCTTCTTTATCGTTATATTAGATGAAGCCAACATACTTAACAAAAATTACTTTGAAATTAATAACAAGCACCGTGAACAGGCAGCATATGAAAAACAAAATTACACTAAGACAGCATGCCTAGAATGCACTATAACAGAGATATTTTCTACTACTGCAGAATCTGTACCTTCAGCTATCCATTAAGACATTTTTAATTCATTATGCTTGTGAGGTTTATGATAACAACATGCTGAGCAGGACAGACCAGACTAAGTCTTAAGCAGCTGTCCCAGGCATTCCCAGGCAAGCTCAGATATATAATCTTTCTCACCAACATGTCCTACATGTATCTTTGTGCCTCTATCCAGAAGTCTGATCTTGTTACATCTCCATTAGGAAGCAGTCCGGGGTATCCCCTGAAGATGTCCAAACTATTAAATTGACCCCTCTTAACATGGAGAAGCAGTGTCCACAGTCAAGGCTACTGAGCTTCTTTTTCTATCACGGAAGGGTAAAACCAGCAACCCTGTGAGGGAATCCCATTTCTGCCACTTTTGACAATGATCATATTCTCTACATCACTGCCCAAAGCTCATGACCAGAGGAGAAGATAGCGACATAGAATGGCTGGTTAACTACTCAGTTTACCTTATGACCAGATTCTTGCTTTTACTACTGCACTTTGGTAAAAGACCAGCAGTACCACTGCTGTGCTACATACATGCAAGTTAGTCTTCTGAACATCTCTCCACTTTTCAGTAGTGAGAAATGATGCCTAAATTTCTCCACTTTTGTTAACTATCCACCTTTCACCTGTAGATGGCAGTTCACTATTTTCTAGGGGGCAACATACCTTCTTGAGGTGATGATTTTTATCTCAGCCACTTCATTATCAGCAGTGAATCACTACAGTGTATGCCAGAAATCTCAATCATTGAGGAGAAGACAACATTGCCCACTAATAGCAGTGATGTCACCCTCAATTTCCCAAACTGAGTACTCCACAGACCTTGCTATGCACTTTAATATTCTATCTAGGAAAACAATAAACACAAGAAAAGGTAAGACATACACACACGACAAAATTCTACTCCCTTTTTGGAACACAATCAGCTTAACACAAGCAGTAGAGACACAACCCTCATTCCTCAAATAAAGGGACTGAACTGTATTCAGTAGTGGCCCTATGACCTTGTAATGCAGCAGCACATCCCATAATAAATGTCAGGATGCACTGTCATGTGCATCTCCAACTCAACAGGACACAAGTGCTCATTACTGGTTAACTCTTATGACTGCTCCAGTATCTGTGAAAGGGCAGAGTTTGTCCACTGTTTCACAGCCAAGAGAGAATCCACATTTCTCCTCCTGAACCAGTGGCTCAAATATTTCACCATATCTCTTTTCCTGCATTATGGAAGGCTGAGAAGTATGTTACCTCTATAAATGGTACATCCCCTACTGATGGTAGGTACTATCTAGCTGCCTTTGTGAGCCATTTTAATACTTGACAATGTCTTTGAAAGGTGAGAATTAAACATTGTGCCTTGTGGCTGTAAGGTAAATAGTTTAATCAATATGCCAACCCCCAAACTACTCAGGTAGGTCAAAATTTCTCCACCATTGCTGAGAACAATCTGGAAAGCATCCCATCTGCCCATTATGAGTAACTGGATGGTTTAGTAGGAATTTATTGAAACCATCCAAATGTCATTCTGCATTGCCTTGCCATACTCCTCCAATATCATGTCTTTTATGTTAATGACCTCCAAAGCTGTTGCCTTTCTTGCTTATCAAAACCTATCAGTAAAATCTGGAGATCCCCTATTTGCAGCACATTGAATACCTCTTTCTTTAACCTGATAGCTTCCCCATTTGCTGGTGTCTAAAATTTCTATTAAAAACAAAAAAGAAGATACACAGGAATGGTCCGTAATCAGGAACTGTAAGCTGGCATCAACCACAAAGGATGACAGTTTACCTAGGTTTTGTCTTTATTCACAGACTTTTTCAGAACAAATACTTGTACAAACTATAGGCAATAAATACACTCCCACTAATTGAATTTAATTAATTAATTTCAATTGCATCTAATTGAGCATACCCATCTTTCATTAAAATTTGACTTAATCAAAAACTCAAAAATAAAATGCTTGTAAAACATATACTATGCACGTAAATTTTCATATAAAACCACTAAACTATGTATTATCAAATATATAATATTTAATACACATAGCATATTTAATTTTAATTTTAAAGTATAAAAAAACAAGAACAAAAAATGAATGAACTACGCATAAAAACAATAATTCACAAAATATCTCAACACATGTTAACTGCTTTTAACTAGTATAAATAAAATAAATTAATACAAATTAAATGTACACATAATATTCAAATAAACTGACAATTTCATAATTTAATGATAACTCAAAAAATATATGTCAAAATAAAAATATCAATTTATCCCATAATATGTTTTAACTTTAAAATGGGGGCAATACTTATATTGTCATTGATGCCTGGGAACACCGTGGCATCCAACCTTAACTGCCACTTCATTTCACATATGTCAAGGTGAACATCTAAAACTCCAACTTGACTATCTTTTTTAATGTGCTGTATCACACAAAATTTAAATCGATGCCCATTATTTTGTTCTATATGCCTAACTAAAGCATTGGTATTTCTCATATGTTTAATGTCTAAAATATGCTCACTGATTCTTTCTTTAAAAGATCTGCAGGTTTTTCCTACATAAAAAGCTGAGCATTGACAACATTTGGCTAAATAAACAACATTTTTGGTATAACAATCAAAATGCCCATGTAAACCAATAGACATGTTATCCACTACTATTTTTGAACCCCGTAACCAAAATGTACTGGCACATATTACATCTCCCACACTTAAAATTACCCTTAGCCCTGCTTGAATTACTTACATCACCCATACAACATCCTCCTTTTTCAAACAGCTGCTTAAAGGATTTTCCCTTCCTATATACATATTTTGGGGGATTGTTTAATTTGCTCCATACATTATTATCAAGTCTCAGCAACCTCCAATTATTATGTATAATATCCACTATATACTCAGTATCATAGGTATATGTGGTAATAAAATAAATTTCAGATTCACCTGTTCCAGAATCATTTTTTATACTGTCATTTACCCCATTTCCTACAATACAACTCCCCCTTTCAATTATTGGATTTGCATTATTAACATTAATATTGTCACGCATTAAAGAATTCACACTACTACTCATAGTTAATAATGCCCTATAAGTACCATCATTCCTTTTCCATATTACTTCATCACCTATGGATTCACACAAAACAATAGGATACCCTCTCTTAATAAACATACCCTTTATAAATTCCACCTCACTAAAAAAGTCTTGCTCATCACTAACCATTCTGGCTGCCCTAACCATCTGACCTTTTACTATGGCCTTCTTCTGATGGCTAGGATGCCAGCTTTGATAATTCAAATATGAATTTGAAAAGGTGGGCTTTCTATAAATACCAGAAGTCAAACATTTCCTTACTTTATCAACCTTCAACTGGACATCTAAATATGACAGTTCATCTTTACTAAATTCAAAAGTGAACTTAAGAAACTTCACTGTGTCATTTATATAATCAGTAAACATTTTAATTTTTTCAACACCACCATCCCAGATCACAAAAATATCATCCAAAAATGGGTATAGTGTTGAATATATTGGTTATATTCACTAAAAAACACATATTCCTGTTCCCAGAATGACATTATATAGTTAGCATATATGGGGACACATGCAGCCCCCATTGCCACTCCCGTATTTTGCTTAAAATAATGCCCTTCAAAGAATATGTAGTTATTATCTAATACAGCTTCCATTAAAGTAACAAATACATTAATATGGTCTTGGTTGTACATCCCGGTCTTTACTAATTGACTTTCTAACCATTGTAATCCTATACCACTTGGGATTACTGAAAAAAGATTGCAAACATCAATAGCCAACATAACTGTATGTTCACTAATCCTAACTGCTTTGAGCTTTTCCAAAAAATGCCATGAATCATTTGTAGTATAGTCAAATTTCTTTATACCTTTCTGTAAATGAAAATCCAAAAATCTACTAATAAAACATGTCTTACTTCTCTTCCGGTCTACAATGGGCCTAAATTTAACATTATCTACCTCTTTATGTAATTTTGGAATACCAAAAATGCTGCTAACCATTGGAAAGTCATTTTTTAAATAGTAATACTCAGACTCATCAATTTGACCTTGCATTATAAGATCCTCTATCAGCAAATCAATTTTAGAATATGCTATGTGCACCTGATTCAAACTGCTTTCCTCATAGGTGTCATCACTTAACATGGTTATCATATAATCTATGTAGTCATTTCTATCCATAATGACCATACCACTACCTTTGTCAGGCTTCATAAAGCTAAGAGTTTTATCATTAATTAACTCTTTTAGCAATTTTTGTTCATCTTCATTTAAATTGTTGGCCCTATTATACGCCCTATTTTCAATACAGTTCCTACTTTTGTTCATATATTCCCTTATATATAACTCACAAATCTTCTCATAAAATGCCACTATACCATTTAAAGGGGGATTAAATTTACTTGGCTTTTTTAATACAATTCCACCTCGTTCTGTTGTATTTTCAAAAAACATGTTAAGATTCATTCTCCTAGTCAACATTTTTAGGTCAATCAAAATCTCATTTAAATTCCCCCTCATAACTGGAATAAATGAGGAACTTTTTGAAAGTAACTCTACATGTTTGTTATTTATTTCCTTACTAGAGTAGTTATAAACTCGATAATCACCAAAACTATTAGGAACAACAGTTGGATTACTTATTGTTACAGCATTATCAGGCCCCTGCATGGCATCAATGACTTCCAATAATTGACTTAATTGCCCAGCCGTACTAGTATTCGTAAATGTTAATTCACTCAAATTCATAAAACTATCATTAACATCTATACAGCCGGGGGTCATAGAAGATTGCCCCTTAAATTCATCACCAATGACACTGTTTTCAGATTCCTCCATCTGTTGTTCAAATACAATTAAATTTTCAACATCAGCAGCGACCCCACTGCTAATAGATTCAAAAACTGGGTAAATACTCAAATCCACTATCGACTCAGTTAAATCATTAACACTCGGACCACTAAATAACAAAACACTCTCCGCCAAATCATTGGCTTCATTTACATCACAATTCTTAGAGTTGCTAATATTCATAACAGCCTTTGAAACACTATTAATATTAGTTAGGCCAATACCATCAATAGGGTTCGCTAAACCCACATTTACAAAATGCTGCTGTTTAAATAATATGTCAGCTTTGCAAACTTGTGTGTCAAGGGACTGCTGCTCCAAAAAGGAGCTAGTTCCAATCGCGCCACTTGACAAACTGTCCTGCAAACACTCTATCAAAGGCCCACTTAATTCACATAAATGTCCATATGACATGTCTATCTCCATCCACCCTGGTTCGAGTTGCGCTGCTGCTGGGGATAACTTCATTTTTTCAGCCTTGACCTCTGCCACTGATAATCATGATTGTCGTCTGTCTTCTGCTGTTGGCCTCCCTGCCCACAATTTTGCAGACTCTCCGAATGCCTTAACCCTCCATCTAAAGGAAATTCTACCAAATCCGCCCCTCTATTATACTTGTCCGACTTCCTCGTCACTTCCTGTCCCGCCTCAGACTCGCGGTTGGTTGGAAATCTCCGGTAACCATGATTACCCGCTGAAAGAGGATATACTCTTTTGTTTTAATACTCATCAGTGTCTCTAACAATTTTATTAGATTTTCTTTGATGTATAACTGAACAACTGGAATCGATGCTTGCCAACATATTTGTATAGTTGGTCTGACAATGTTCAAAATTCAAGTCAGCCAAAATAAATTCATTTTCCTCTTCAAGATCAGCTAGATAAAGGGCTTTAAGCTGGTCATTGAATTTGGTCATTATTTTCATTAATTCGAACCCAGTCCGGTCATATAATTGATGAACCTCATCAATCATCTCAGTTTTCCCCTCAATACCATTAGGATACCTCCAAGTCCACAACCCCCGCAGAACCAACCCCAATTCAATGTTCTTGTGTAAGTAACAATTCACTATCTGCAATTTCATGTTGAACAATTTTTTCTCAAATTCTTTCATACGTTTAACCAAAGATTTATTAACTTTTTTGGTGCAAATATTCGACACACTGTCCTGCTGGAAGTTAAAATTATTAACCTTCCATTGCATTTTGTCCAAATATAAACTGTTAACCACAGCACCATTCACATTCATAGCCCCATTTTGGGCCCTCTCACCAGTATTCACTTCATGGGGTCCCAATCCTGAGGCAGACACAACTCTTGGGGTAGGTTGAGTTAAAGGGACACCTAAACTTCCCAAACCTCCACGTGGGCTTCCATTAACACACTGTTGCTTTTCCACCAGCTGCTTGATTTGTAGGGTATGGTCCAACAGTTGTTGGTTAATACATTCCAGCAGCCCCATGATATCTGGGCCAGATTCCCATGCTCTCCATCTCAACAATTTAATTGATAAAGCACACAAAACACTATTAAAAACAAAAAAGAAGATACACAGGAATGGTCCGTAATCAGGAACTGCAAGCTGGCATCAACCACAAAGGATGACAGTTTACCTAGGTTTCGTCTTTATTCACAGACTTCTTCAGAACAAATACTTGTACAAACTATAGGCAATAAATACACTCCCACTAATTGAATTCAATTAACTAATTTCAATTACATCTAATTGAGCATACCCATCTCTCATTAAAATTTGACAATCAAAAACTCAAAAATAAGATGCTTGTAAAACATATACTATGCACGTAAATTTTCATATAAAACCACTAAACTATGTATTATCAAATATATAATATTTAATACACATAGCATATTTAATTTTAATTTTAAAGCATAAAAAACAAGAACAACAAATGAATGAACTACGCATAAAAACAATAATTCACAAAATATCTCAACACATGTTAACTGCTTTTAACTAGTATAAATAAAATAAATTAATACAAATTAAATGTACACATACTATTCAAATAAACTGACCATTTCATAATTTAATGATAACTCAAAAAATATATGTCAAAATAAAAATATCAATTTATCCCATAATATGTTTTAACTTTAAAATGGGGGCAATACTTATATTGTCATTGATGCCTGGAAACACCGTGGCATCCAACCTTAACTGCCATTTCATTTCACATGTGTCAAGGTGAACATCTAAAACTCCACCTTGACTATCTTTTTTAATGTGCTGTATCACACAAAATTTAAATTGATGCCCATTATTTTGTTCTATATGCCTAACTAAAGCATTGGTATTTCTCATATGTTTAATATCCAAAATATGCTTACTGATTCTTTCTTTAAAGGATCTGCAAGTTTATCCTACATAAAAAGCTGAGCATTGACAACATTTGGCTAAATAAACAACATTTTTGGTATAACAATCAAAATGCCCATGTAAACCAGTAGACACGTTAGCCACTACTATTTTGGACCCGTAACCAAAATGTACTGGCACATATTACATCTCCCACACTTAAAATTACCCTTAGCCCTGCTTGAATTACTTACATCACCCATACAACATCCTCCCTTTTCAAACAGCTGCTTAAAGGATTTTCCCTTCCTATATACATATTGTTTGTCTACAATTTCTATCTTAAGAAATAACAACTACAGTTTGGGCACAGTGTCTTGTTAGTAGTTTGCCTACTGACACCTTGTAAAGGATCTATTCAGATTTCACATTCCCAAGTACATAAAGGAACTTATGGAAATAGGAATTGTTGAGCTCCTGCCACACACAAACATTGTCTAGGTATTTCCAGGACGCCATCAATGCACTTTGGATTTCCTGTTTTCTCCAGCCACCACCCAAGTCATGTGACTAAATTCATCAGGAAATAGTGATCATTTGATTGCTCGATATTTCTCTTGATCTGAACATGCAGAACATATGGTGTCAAGGCTTTACTAGCAAAACTTAGAAATGCACCTGGTTGAGTCATCATGTTGTCGAACTGGAATAGTGAAAAATAAAACAGTTTTCAGCTCCCATTTTGAACCATGTTAATGTCGAGAGTTTGATATTCGCCATTTTGACAATGTGCTCATTGTCTCACCAAATATCATCATATTGGGAGACTTCAACTACCCAAACATAGACTGGGTGCATTACTCAAGCTCCAACACCCTAGCCCAAAGGTTCCTGGAATTCATCAACTCAAATGCGATGGAACAACTAGTCACCTCCCCCACAAGGGGAAATAATATACTTGACCTGATCATCACAAACATGGGGACAAAATGCTCCTCACTAGTGAGATCAGACCATAAACTAATAACCCTAGATATTCATATCCCACCTCCACCCCCAGCACAAAAGACCACAGTGAGAAACTTCTCAAAAGCCGACTTTACACTCCTTAGGACAGAAATGGTATCCTTCAAGCCCCCTGGGCCAGTGGAAACCACATCCCACACTGCTGAATCCTTCACAAATGCTTTCTACGGGCATCTCCAAGAATGCATGGATCATGCAATCCCAAATAAAACCAAGACCCTTTCCACCAAAGGCAGACATCCTATCTGGTGGACCCCAGCCATAAACAAACTTTATAACAAGAGAAGGAAGCTACTGCAAAACAGAGCAAAATCCCATAAAGGGAAGGCATTCCTGATCAGTACTAGCAAAAAACTACGTTCACTAATAAAATCATCAAAGGCCAACTTCGAGAGAAAAATCACTAAGGACACCAAAGATAATCACAAGGCCTTCTTCAGTTATGTTAGAAACCTGGGTGGAAACTCTCAGATATGCGCAGAGTTAGTTCATAACGGTAAAAAATACACTGAACCCACAGATATTGCCAACATACTGGCAGACAGGTTCAGTGCAAATTTCTCCCCTCCCTCTCCCCCAAAAGACGAAATAAATATCTCAGCTGAATGCAACCTCCCTGAAATCTCAGATGTCCAGGTGAGAGCTGCCCTCAGCAATGCTAAAAATACAGAATCCATGGGACCTGATGGTGTCCCGGGTTGCGTGCTACATGAACTCCTAGAGGAGCTAAACCCGCACATAAGAACGCTGTTTAATCTTAGCCTTGCTACAGGATATGTCCCTGAGCACTGGCGTACAGCTACAGTGGTCCCACTCCGCAAAGGTGGCACCTCTACAGACCCTGGAAACTACTGCCCCATAAGCTTGACCAGCCTGGTCTGCAAAGCTATGGAAAGGATCATTATGGAACTCATAAACAAAGACATCGGGGACCTACAGACAATTGACCCTACCCAGTTCAGCTTTGTAAAAGGCAGATTTTGTCTTTTAAACCTGGTGGACTTTTTTGAAACAGTCACTAGAGCCATCGATGAAGGCAAAGCAGTTCATACAGCCTACCTGGATCTGGGAAAAGCCTTCGACACAATACCCCACTCAGGCATCATAGACAAGTTCAACAACTTAAATGTAAACCCATTTGTCACAAGATGGGTTGCAAACTGGCTAAAGGACAGAACCCACAAAGTCAGAATAGCTGGAGCTATGTCAGACTCTAAGCCAGTCACAAGTGGAGTCCCACAGGGCTCTGTCTTGGGACCCCTGTTGTTTGGCATTTATTTCTCAGATGTGCAGATAAACATAGGGGGGTTGTGGCTGACAAAGTTCGCAGACGACTGCAAACTAGGCACCATAGTCGACACACCAGCTGACACATGCATCCTCCAGAAGGGCCTCACAGAAACAGATGACTGGTGCCAGAGTCATGGCTTTAAACTAAATGCCAAAAAATGTATAGTCATCCCCTTTGGAAAAAACAAAGTACCCACAAATTACCACATAGGTGGTAATCCATTAAGTACGGAAAAAGTAATCAGAGACCTGGGGACCCAAGTTGACAGTGACCTCTCATTTGACACCCACATCGCCAAAGTGGTTAGAAAGACCTTCTACCTTGCCCACCTTATCATGAAGGGATTCACACCCAGATCAAAGGATGTCATTGTACCCTTATATTCCTCCCTTATCAGGCCTATGATTGAGTACAATGCCCCATTTGGTATGTACCTCACCCGGCACCTGCAGCAGCTGGAGAGACCCCAAAAGTACCTTACCAAGAGGATCAAGGGTCTCCAGCATATGTCATATGCTGCCAGACTGAAAAAGTTCCAGCTCTATTCAGTAGCATACCGCCTGCTCAGAGGCGATCTGTGCCTTACGTACAAGGCCATGTCCAATTCAGAATTAATGGACATGCTCCACCTCAAAAAATCCAAATCCATCAGAGCCATGAGAGCTAAAGATCTAAACCTCAGCACAAATATGAATAGGACATGCTGGAGGGACAGATTTATAACCCAGAGGCTTCCCGCACTCTGGAACAGGATACCTGTCCATGTTAGGCAGAGCCCCTCACTGACTCTCTTCAAGAGAAATCTGGACAAATGGATGGGTGATCATAGGTTTACCCCGGGGGTCATCTCTGTGTCATTGCTAGATAGAGGCACAGTAAACTAAATTTAATTTAAATTGTACACTTTTGTATCATTACATGGGGTGGCGAAAGCCACATACACTTTGGCTAGGCTTATAAATGCCCTAGGGCAGATAGCCTAGTACTATACTATGAAACTATGAAACTATGTGCTGTTCAGTCATCGATATTCAGGCTTCAGTATGGTAAGGTTCAATGTTTAGCCTCTTGGAAAACCTGGTTTCGATGGTCTTTCACTTGACTGGGTGCATTTCCAGGTTTTGATAGTAAACCGTGTCAGGTCTGATGATGTATCAACAAAGTGCATCACTGACTTTTGGCCAAAGGAAATAAATGAGCCAATAGCAAAAATTAATGCTTGTCACACATTATTCACATTTTAATGAGTCTAATCACATTTTCATAAGTGCAAATGTAATTCATTATTAATGCAAAATGACAGTGTAGAAGACAGAATAATAGGTTCATAGGTTCATAGGTCGGTACTAGGCTATCTTCCAGAGGGCATTTATAGGCCTAGCCAGAGTGTGTCAGCTTTCCCCACCCCATTGATTAATTAACTGATCCTCTGTCAAGCAGAGCCATTGAAGTGATCCCAGGGGTGTAGTTTCTGTTACCCATCCACTCATCAAGGTTTCTTTTGAAGAGTGTTAGTGAGGGGCTCTGCCTGATGTAATTTGGAATTGTGTTCCAAATCATGGGGAGTCTCTGTGACAGGATCTATCCCTCTAGCATGTTCTATTTATTGTTGTGGTGAGGTTTAGCTCACTAGAGCGCGTGGCTCACAGTGACTTGGATTTCTTTAGGTGGAGCATATCCATCAATTCTGAATTGGACATGGCTTTGTAAGTCAGGTCGAGATCACCTCTGAGTAAGCAATATGTCACTGAGTACAGCCAGAGTTTTTTCAGCTGGGCTGCATAGGACATATGTTTGAGACCAGTAATCCTCTTGGTGAGGTACTTTTGTGGTCTTTCCAGCTGTTGGAAGTGTCTTGTGAGGTACATCCCAAATGGGGCATTGTACTCTATGATGGGTCTAATGAGTGACGAGTAGAGGGGCACTATAACCTCTTTATTTCTAGATGCGAACCCTTTAGTAATTAGATGGGCCACATAGAAGGATTTCCTAACTACATTGGCAATATGATTGTCAAAGGAGAGATTACTATCTACCTGGGTCCCCAGATCTCTTATTACTTTTTCTGTATTAAGGGGGCTGCCACCTATGTGGTAATTCATGGGTGTTTTGTTTTTCCCAAATGGGGAATGCATTTTTTGGCATTTAGTTTGAGGCCATGACTTTGACACCAGGTGTCCAACTCAGTAAGGTCCTTTCGGAAGATGTCCATGCCAGCCGGAGAGTCGAGTATGGCTCCCAGTTTGCAGTCATCAGCGAACTTAGTTAGCCATAGTCCTCCTGTGTTTGCCTGTACTTCTGAGAAGTATATGCCGAACAGTAGGGGTCCCAGGAATGAGCCGTGTGGGACACCACTCGTGACTGGTTTAGAGTCGGACCTGGAGCCTGCTATTCTTACAGTGTGAGTTCTGTCTGTAAGCCAGTTGGCAACCCATCTTGTGATGTAGGGGTTTATGTTCAGGCTGGTGAGTTTTTTTGTAATACTCGAGTGGGGAATGGTGTTGAAAGCCTTGGTGAGGTCAAGGTAGGCTGTGTGAACCACCTTTTCCTCATCTATGGCCTTGGTGACTGTCTTGAAGAAGTCAACCAGGTATAAAAGGCATGATCTGCCCTTAACAAAGCCGGACTGGATCAGGTCAAGTGTTTGGAGGTTCCCAATGTCTTTGTTAATGAGTTCCATGATGATGCACTCCATAGCCTTGCAGACCAGCCTAGTCAGGCTTATGGGGCAATAGTTACCAGGGTCAGTTGTGGCCTCTCCTTTGTGGAGAGGAATAACCATTGCTGTGCGCCATTCTATGGACACATAGCCTGTGGAGAGACTGAGGTTGAACAGAGTGTTTAGGTGGGGGGTTAGTTCGTTCTATAGTTTGTGCAAGACGCAGCCTGGTACACCATCTGGTCCCATTGATGCTGTGTTTTTGGCTTTTGAAAGGGCTGCTTTCACCTGTGCGTCTGTGATTTGTGGGACACTACACTTTTCTGGTATTGTTGTGGGCCCTTTTGGAGGTGAGAGGGGGGGTAAAGTTTGCACTAAATCTATCTGCCAGGATGTTGACAATATCAGTAGGTTCAGTATATTTTGTGCAGTTTTGCACTAGTTCAGTGCATATTTGTGAGTTGCCAGTTAGATTCTTTACATAGCTAAAGAAGGCTTTGTGGTTATGTTTTGAATCCTTGGCTATTTTTCTTTTGAAATTAGCCTTGGATGATTTCATGAGGAACCTCAGTTTCACACTGATACTGATCAGGGATGCCTTTCCTTCTTGGGATTTGCTTTTTTCTGAACTAGTTTCCTCCTTCTATTGTATAGCCTGTTTATTGCAAGGGTCCACCAAACTGGTTTACTTCTCTTAGAGGAGTGAGTCTTGGTTTTGCTAGGAGATGGCATGATCCATGCATCCTTGTAGGTGCTCATAGAGTGCATTTGTAAAGGTTTCTGCATCTTGGGCAGTATTATCCTTTAGCGTGGGGGTTGTGAAACTTACCACCTCTGTCTTAAGTAAGGTGAAGTTTGCTTTAGAAATGTTTTTTACTGTGGTTTCCTTAGTTAGGGGTGATGGTGGGGTGTAGACATCCAGAGTGATTAGTTTATGGTCTGCTCTAACCAGTGAGGGGTTGACCTCCAGTGTGGAACACCTGTCGCCCATGTTGGTGATGACCAGGTCCAATATGTTTTCACCTCTGGTAGGGGAGTTTGCCAGCTGATCCAGGGCATTTGAGTTGATGAATTCCAGGAAGCGCCGGGGCTGGGAATTTGTACTCAAGTAGCTTTCCCAGTGAATGGTAGGGTAATTGAAATTGCCCAATATCAGTATGTTTGGTAGGACCTTCATGGTTTCCAGTGTCTCCAGAAAGGTGGAGTGGTGGTCCTGGGTCATGGAGGGTGATCTGTAGCAGGCCAAAATTTGCATTGCAGATTTGCCCGATGTTAGTTGCACATGGATGATCTCAGAGGTATCATGCTGCACCACTAACCTGGAGGTGTAGGTATCCTTGATGAATATGGATACACCCCCTCCTTTTGTGTTTCGGTCAGTGTTCTGTGGCCGAAACGTGTGGTATGAATTGTAGAGCGGTAGTGCTGGAGTGCTCTCTGGAGCCTTGAACCAGGATTCAGTTACTGCACAGATGTCGACATTCTCCATACTGAGGAGTGCTTCAAGTGCATGCATTTTGAAATTTAAACTCCTGGCATTGAGTAGCATAACCCTCAGTTTTTTGTTAATTGTGCTGTTTATGGAGGTGGGTAATGTACTAACACTGTCTACATAGAATGCAATTCACTAGAGAGATTGACATTTGCACTTTAGTTATTATAAAAATATGCAGTATGTCCACATATATTAATTTTGCCTCAACCAGTTGACTGAAGAGCTACCACAAAATGTCAGCTGTAACTTCACATAGTATTGGAGAAAACTCTCAATAATATTTGCACAGTAAACCATGCAGTTTTGAGAGGTACTGATTTCCTCGATTCTCTAAATATTCCTATATACACCTACAAGTAACTATATGTCACCATACGAAAGTTCAAGTCTGGGTGAACAAAAGCACTACTAGGGGTGCATTTTCATCATATCGAGCAATAAAGCATATTTTCTCTACCACATAATTGGCACCGCCATCTAGGATCAGATGTTGTCTTGAAATACACTTTGACAATTTCTGCCATTATAGAGTTTACTGTATAGCTAAAGAAAACTCCATTGAAAATTAATTGCATCCACACTTCAGGTATACAAATAATCAACAATGGTAGGGTAAATAGGACAATACCTGCATAAAGCTGTCTCTTATACTGGGTATCACAAGTAGTTACAACCTTTACCTCCAAATCAATCCAAACAATTTGAACCAAAACTAAAATTTACAAATAAAAACCAAGGAAAGAAGAGAAACCTCCCTTTGATATCTCATAACATTAGGATAGGATCTGCAAGATCAACAGAGTCATTGTAATATGACATTATTCTGCAGGAGAATATTTTCAGAAAATCTCCAAAATTCTGAAAACAAATCAAAAATTCCCTACCATCTCTCATAAAAAAAAACAAAAATCATACAGTATCATATCTCTTGCATACCTTACTTATAGACTAAGTAAGGTAGCGTATTTTTATCTTTTGCTTACTTGCTTCTACAAAATGTACTGCTTGTACTTTCCTAAAAATTACTATGCCTGTAATGAAACCAATTGTATCAGGATATATTAATCCATGGATGATATTCACTAATCATCTCAGCAAGTCATCATAAAAAAATTATGCTATACATCTGTAATAGCTGTTAGGCAATGAAAGCCCTCCTGAAATGATTTTATTGCTTTGGGAATAGATGATAATAATAATTGTTTCTAAAGAAGAGGAAGAATTTTCTCTGTAATGCATGCACTGATTTCCAACATGAAAGATCTTAGAGAGCTCCAGTGTGATGCCAACTAACGCTGGAGGACTCTTGTCTTCCGAATAGAGATCATTATTTTCAACTGTGATGATGTAATTGGACTGATAACTGTGCTGATGTCAGTTTTACTAAAGACATATAAAAGTGGTTCCACATATCACAAATGATAATAGCTTTAGCTTGGAATAAAGGATTACACAGTGCTTGTGTCAGATTACTTTAAGCCAGTTTATGAATAAATGCTTCTACCTGTGCTAGGGTTTTATGTATACTCACTCATGGAGTAGCACTTTTCTTCCTAGCTCTGCATACAAGGTACTACACTTGTGAACAGCCATATGGTCCCACTTCTCAAGTGTTAATTAGTGAAAAATAACCTTATTCATTATAACTTCTTTGTGGTTGTGCCTTGACTCAGACCTCGTGCATTGAATTGTATCTCCAAATGTCCAAATGCTACAATTCATCCTTAACATGCACCCTCTCCTGATTCTTCTTCATTTCAGCCCAAGTAAACCACTCAACTATTGCTTCCTGACTACAATTTCAAAAGTTCTCTGTGAAACTGTATATGCATACAGACATAATGCATCATCCAGTAACATTTAGGATGTATGTTGTGTGGTAATGCCTTTAAAATTACCATTTTGCACAGAAAAGACATTATATTCCCACAGACTGTGCTTTTCTTTCTCCATGTTTTGTCACCATACAGCCACAGTGATCACAAATAATTTATTACCTGAGTTAATAACAGGATATATGCCTCTTGAAGAAGACCCTTCCAAGAGAGGATTGGTTACAAAACTCACTCCATCATCCATAACATAAAGACAGCTGATATGCATTAAATCCTAGCTAAGACAGTACTGAAACCCAAACTATTATATGGCTTTTTAGTTTTCGGTGAACTTTAAATCATATTAACCACAAGTTAGGGCTAACCTATAACAGAATACTTTGAATTGCTAGAAAGCTGCAAGTTTCTTCTTGTCAGTGTGACTCACTAAATAATAAGATTAGATAAATCTTAACAAAAGGATTAGACATCAGCAGGTTCTTTTTAGTCCTATTTTTCTACGCAGAAACACCCAACTATAGCTGGCCAACCTGTTGCAGTCTCAGCCACCGGTGTAAATTCTGCCTTTTGGCCACAGATTATTAGTGCTGGGCACAGAAAATGAGGTTTGGGAACAAACCGGGATTTAAATGGTTGGGGGGGTGTTATTTTGGGGAAGGAGGTTAAGGTTAATAAGTAATGGAAGGTTTGATTAGGCCCTGGGTAGGGAAGGATTACTTTAATAGGGGGAAGTTTAGAGGAAGTGAGGCAGATTTACAGTGGGACTTAGGTGTTTTATGTGAGTATAACTGGGAAGAAGAATCATATTTAGGTGTGATCTTGCTAAGGCAAGTGTTACATCCAAGATGACCTGTAAGCATATATCTATATATATATATATATATATATATATATATATATATATATATATATAGATATATATATATATTAAGTCTTGGTTTGGCTTGGGATTATTGTGGTCAGTTATGGATCCTGTTATCTGAGTTTTAGTTGCAGTATTTGGTAACATCGGCCTTGCTTTTCTACTTGTTTTGTTAGGTAGGGCCAATACGGCATCTTGCAAAGTTGTTCAGTGTCTGTCATGCTGACCTTTAGTTTAATGTTACTAGGAAATGTGAGGGTCCAAAAGTTTTGTGTTTTTGTAACTGGACTTATACCAGGTTCTGTGTTGGTTGAAGAGAGGATAGTAGTATTTCCAACTAAAAAACTAAATTTTGTTGAATATAGAGAAATGTTTTGGCAGGTTTAGCTAAATACAAGTAACCCACCAGGCCTTAATGATAGAATTTCAATTAATAATTTCTGAATTTAAGGACAGAAGAAGTTTAAATTTGGAAGTAAATTTAGATTAAAATGTAAAGAATAAAAATGAAAACTAATATAATAAGGATATATTTATATATATATATGTATAACAGTTATTAAACGTGAAGTACATTTTTATGGGTAGGTAATTAAATTAGAAAAGGGTTTTAGTGAAGATGTATGTACTATTAGTGGAATTGTATCATGAGATGTATATGTAGGACGTTTAGCGGGGATTGTATAGTAGGCACGTCATGTCAAAACATACTGTATGTTTTATGAATAAAAACGTATATGGGGCCAGTTTCAAATGTTAAGGTTTTTAGTTGGAAATACTACTGTGTTTTTTTAAGAAAGTATGTCACATGTTTGTTGTTTGGTATTTAAATGGAGGAAATGATATGTATGTTTGTATCTGAAGAAGTTCCGTTGTTATGGTGGAATAAAGGAACGAAAGTGCTTATACAGCCTTTCTGGAAACTGGTGCTGTTGTCTTATTTTCGTTAGAAAGCCTTGCACTGTGTGTCTTTTTATAAAGTGACTGTTTGACTTTTATTGGAGTTTTGTGTTTATACAAACAAGTAAGACAGAATACGCTTGGACTTTAATTATACTTACCAGAAGATTTAGCCAGTCTTTATACTCAGGATTCATAAAGACCTACACAAAGTGTAGAGATCATTTTGGCAATGTGCAGCACAACCAACATGATAACACGTCATTCGGTATTCACTGCCAAACACAGATTCATGGCAGAATATGCTAATGAAAGCATGGAGAGCCGAAGTGCATACTAATTAACCAATCCAACATAGCAGAGCTATTCAGAAAATTATAAAGGAATCATGTACACTCAGTGTAGGCTTTTGCCATGTGCATCAAAACTCTTTGAATACAGCATGACAACACTTCGGAAAAAAAAAATCTTAGGGGTTGCCGTTGGTATCATTATGCTGTATGTGCAACAGGCTTTAAATCAGGGTGCTGCTGTTGCTGCTGCCAGACCTCGACCCTGAAGAAGAAGGAGGGAGTTTAGACCCCATTTAACTTACAGACTGCAAGAAACAGAAACTGTTTTGAGATACAGGGTGGACAGGGAAACACTGGAAGAAATATGCAACCTCTGCTGCCCCCACCTCAGATCTCAGGGAAATTGAGGAGAACCCATCCCAATGGTAACAAAAGCATGTGTAGAATTAAGTATACTAGATACTGGTACTTTCCAGATGCCCACAGGGTATATATTAAGGGTATCACAGGCATCAGCCTCTAGAATATTACATCAGCTTTTAAATGTAATGTTACTACATGCAAGGGAACATATCTATTTTTCATGAACACCACAGGAGAGAGCAAGAATCATGCAAACATTCTGTGTTGTAACGTACTTCCCTGTAGTTTTGGGGATAATGCTTTGTGCACACATAGATTCATAGGTTCATAGGTTGGTACTGGGCTATTGGCCCTAGGGCCTATACAAGCCTAGCTATAACAATTCCCTGGCTATTTCTTCCCACAATATTTACTTCCCTGGACCCCTGTCTAGACTGACGTGATCCCCGGGGTGAATTTCCTCTCTCTCATCCAATCATCAAGGTTCCTGTTGAAGAGGAGGCCAAGGCTGACACCAAAGAAGTGAGTGTGTGCAAGTAAGAAATAAAAGCCCCATCTGGGGAACGGAAGGAGATACATCAACAGGAAAAGATACTACTCTATAAACTGTCATGCTGTTTGTAATGCCCAGGGATCATCTACAGAGTCTGTGTAGGTAATGCAGGCAGTTTCTACAACTCACACATATGGCACACTTGTGAGCTGTACACCAGGTTTGCTAGGGGTGATATTTCTCAATGGCATCTAGTGGGAGTGCAGATTATTCGCTTGAGCCCTGGCTCAAGACACACATAAGAAACCCACACAACCCCACTGAGCAGGGATACATTGAAGCCCATGTACAAACTAGGAATATCACAGAACATGTATTTGGTTTGCTTACATCAAGGTTCCTGTGTCTATACACATCAGGAGGTGCACTTCAGTATGAACTGAGTACCTGTGCTGAAATACTTAGAGTCTATGCCATGTTACACAATATAATTCTTAGGAAACAGCTTCATCAGTTTTAAGGACCACAGGCAGGGCCAGCAAGAGGTACAAATGAGGAGTCTGAGGGAGGACTACCAGCTGCACATGGTGTTGGCAATAGGAGGCATGCACAGTATGCCCTCACTCTGGCTAAAATGTAAAGGATAGTACATACAATCACCACCTAGCTCAAAGCCTAAGATCCCATGTACATACAAACAGGAAAACTGATGCCTGTCAGACACTACAATCTTTACTTAACCATGTAATGACTGTGCTCTGATAGCATCAAACAGGGACAACCCTAAAGGACACAATCTGTACCTGCATTAATAATAGGGTAAGTGTGGAACCTGTAAAGAAAAAGAATCAAATTATATAACGAATTATTCTCATATGGAAATATGTATATGCTACTAAGTGGAACCTTCTGTCTGAGTTGTACAGTTATGTCAGTAATATCTCTCCTGTAAGATGTTTGCAACATACATTTATGTTTTAGAAATAATACTTTGCATCAAGTATTTCAATCAACCATCTTCCATAAAAGACAGAACAAGTCAATAATATTCTCATTTGCACAACTATATCAAGAAGCAAGGCTGAAGTAACTAACACTTCCAATGCTGTAATAACAATACTAACTGAAATACAGTGTGTTACCATGCTATAGAAGTAATTCATGAGAAGGAACAAGAAATCAAAAACTCTAGCTCTGCAATGCATATTGATAAATCCAATCTTGGGAATAAACAAACATTGTCTATCTATTGTGCGCATCAGACATATATGCAACCCCAAGTCACAAAGACATGTGCAAAGGGCAGTGCACAGTCATCCTCATTTGCATGGGGTGTGGGAGGTTAGGAGGCCAAGGCTGACACCAAAGAAGTGAGTGTGTGCAAGTAAGAAACACATGTATCTCTCAGAGTATACAGTGTTCAGGAGCCAGTAATAACAAATGTATCAACAGTACTGTTTAGATAGTCGGCACGTGTGTGAAGTGTTATGGGCAAGTGAATTATTTTTCATGTGTGTGTGTGTGTGTGTGTGTGTGTGTGTGTGTGTGTGTGTGTGTGTGTGTGTGTGTGTGTGTGTGTGTGTGTGTGTGTGTGTGTCAGTGTCTGCATTAAGACATTCAAGCTCTGTGCTAGCACTATGCCATGGCATCTTGGACAGGTGTGAGACACGCATGACATACTACTCATCACAGCTTAATCAGCCCGCCAATGAGTACCACTTCTTCCATGAGTTGCACTACTAATTCCATGGCCCTGTCTAGAAATTGAGGTGCTACTGAATGTAAGCAATATCTGCTGGATGAGCTTTCATCTGGACTACATCCAGAACCACCTACTCTATGGCCTACCATGTCTATGTGTGGACACTGCAATCACTGATGGAACAGTGGATGTAATGTCACGATACAAGAGCAGGCTCTTGTATGACGACATCTGCCAACACCAGAAGATGGATCAGCTCTCCAGATGTCATTAATCCTGCCTAGTGAGTTGTACACATGGTTCAAGGAGTCAGTCAGATAAGAATGCATGCTTTAGTAATTGCACTATCACTTCTGAGGCCCTGGTGGGATGTGCCTGTGCATCTACTACAGCACTACATGTACTACAGGTAACACCTAATGACACGCCAGTTACAGGATGAGAGTGGACATCAGGCTTCCTCTGAGCACCTCTACCAACTGTTCTGTGTGGCATCATGCCCTTGCAATGGCTACCAGGAGAGGCAAATGACTTTGCAACTGGAGTAACCACACTAACCAGATCAATAATATCAACCTCAACCTGTACTATATCAGAGATATCTGTGCCCTGGGTATGCATAGGCATACTGATTGTGTTTGAAACATGGTAAACCGATGTGGAATTCACAACTTCAATGTCAGACTGTCCCTTTGCAACCCCAGACTGTGCCTGTTCATCACCACCATCATCATCAGAGGTTACCGATACTCTGATATCAGGTGATTAGAGTTGCATACTGCCACTTTCAAGATCACCTGTGATGACAACCAATAAACACAACACACAGAAAAATGTAGAATCAAATTGATTGCATATTTTTCCCTATAATACAAGTATATTAAAGTCAGGGGGTGCTGCCCAGTCCTGCTGTAGTTGTTCCAAGTGTTATCTTGGCTTCCTATGAAGGTTGGTGAGGAAAAAGTTCATAAAATGCTAGGAAACTTGCAGACAGTGGGAGTGTTCACAATTTATCAGATGATCAATTCATTGCTTTGGTAAGTTAATCTCCCTATAAGCTGCTAGGTTCCCTCCTTGGAGCTTCGGTAAGTGTAGGTTCTGTGCTCAGGAAAAATAATTTGCATGCAGTTTTTTGCATCAGAATTTCATTATTAGGCAGATAAGTGCTGCTTAGATTACTGAGTTTATAGTGCTAAGACAAGACTTTTTATTTTAAAGAGAATGGGCCCAGCTAGGGTGAGTCCACTCAAAAGATCTAGTGGGCATGTGTGGTTGTGTTAGTCAGAGTGTTAGGCACAACCTACCTTGTTGTGTGGGTGTGGTGTAGAGGGAGTGGGGGTGTGTATTTGTTTGCTTACCCTTGGCTTATAGTGCCTGCATATTTGAACTGTTTCTTACTGAAATTGGTACTCCTTGTTTGCTGTAGCATAGACTAGATCCAGGTCTGCTGAATCTAGCTTTGTTTGTATGCTTGTTTGTTTGCTTGTTATTTCCCTGAAACGCTAATTCCACCTAAAATGCTGCTTTTCAGCGCTTCTGTGGATCCCTAGTGATATCTGCATTGCTTACTGTACTTATTTCCTTGTTTCACTTGAAAGAAAGTTACTGTTTGTCATTTTTGCATTTAAGTTACCTGTAACACATTGCATTTAAGTTACCTGGCACTTGCTCACTAAAGCAATTATATAAGTCAGCATTAAAAAATTAAAAGCACTACACCCTCACAAACTCCCCTTGAGTACCTTGTGCCCCATTGGCCCTTTGTTTTCAATTATAAAGGAATTCCCAATACTATTCTAGCATGTCCAAAGGTCAGTTGTCAATCTCCTCTCCGGTCCAGCTGGTGAATCTGGGAAACTTGAGGCAATGTTACAACTGCCTCATGTACACAGACAACCCTCTCCTCCTCCCAACAAATTCCAACACATGTGAGAGATGCAACTATATAGCCAAACTGGAGGCTAAGCTCTCTCAACTCAGTACTGGCGTAACCAGTCAGGAGGAGAAGGAAACCACACTCACTACAATTCCAGTCTCACATAGACCTACCACGACAGCAAACCAAACACATAAACACACAAAAACATACTCGGAGGCTCTAAATAAAAATCTGCCTAAGCAGCAGAGACCTCCAAAGCAGACACCCAAGCAACCGCTACCCCAAAACAAAACATGTGCAACACATAGCTCACAAAGCCAGTGCGCCGAACAGTCACAGCCTTTAATGCTAAACAACACACCTGATACACTTGTAATAGGTGACTCTATCGTCAGGCACACTGACGTCCCGCTCACCAGGCTGAACAAGGAGAAGGTCACAGTGAGCTGCCTGTCGGGCGCTAGGATCCGCCACATAACACAAGCACTCAGGTCACTCCAAGGCAAGTACAAATATGACTCAGTCATTGCCCATGCTGGTGTGAATGACCTGAAATGTACCTCCCTGGACTACATGAAAAGAGACATAGAGGAGCTCTCTGAGCATGTAGCCCAGGCCGGTATGACCCTGACCTTGAGTAGCATCTTACCCTCACCAAGAATGATGCCACAATATGAAGACAAGATGATCAATTTCAACAATTGGCTTAAGTATTGGTGTCATTCAAAGGGGATCCAATGCCTGTCAGCCTGGGATGACATGCTCGACAAGCCACGATGCTTCACTAGGGACGGCTTGCACCTGTCACCCCTGGGCTTTCAGATATTGGCAAAGGCTCTTGCTACCCCTATAGTGCCTTTTTTAGGCAAGGCTCAAAAGACAAACCCACCTCCATAGGTATCACAAGGGATAAGAAACTAAGAGTAATGCTACTCAATGCCAGAAGTCTAAACCTCAAGATGCATGCACTCGAAACTCTCCTTAGCATGAAGAACATCGATATCTGTGCAGTAAGAGAAACCTGGTTCAAGGCTCCCGAGAGCACCCCAGCACTACAGGTTATACCTCATACCATGCTTTTCGGCTCCAAAACTTGGACTGAACCACAAAAGGCGGGAGAGTATCAATATTCGTCAAAGATACCCACACCTCCAGGTTGGTGGCAGAGCATGAAGCATCAGAGACTATCCATGTGCAACTAACAGTGGGTAAAACTGCCTTCCAGTTTATAGCATGCTACAGACCACCCTCCCAAACCCAGGAACCCCACTCGGCCTTCCTGAGAATACTGGAAAATATGAAGGTCTCTCCAAACACCATTATATTGGGCAACTTCAACTACCCAAACATAGACTGGGAGCATTACTCTAGCTCCAACACCCTAGCCCAAAGGTTCCTAGAATTTATAAACTCAAATGCTATGGAACAACTTGTTACCACTCCCACAAGAGGGGAAAACATACTGGACCTGATCATCACCAACATGGGGACTCTATGCTCCAGACCAGAAGTGTATCCCTCACTGGTAAGATCAGACCATAAACTAATCTCACTAGATATTCACATCCCGACCCCACCCCCTGCCCAGAAAACCACAGTGAAAATCTTCTCTAAAGCAAATTTCACACTCCTCAAAACTGAGGCAGAATCCTTCAAAGCCCCCGGGCCTGTGGAAAATACGGCCCAGACCGCAGAATCCTTTATAAACGCATTCTATGAACACCTTCAGGAATGCATGGATCATGCAATCTGAAATAAAACCAAGACCCAATCCTCCAAAGGCAGACGTCCTGTCTGGTGGACCCCAGCCATAAACAAACTATACAATAGAAGGAGGAAGCTACTACATGATAG